>NW_020622381.1:4568825-4570169 GCF_003573695.1 Papaver somniferum
AAAAAAAAATATATATATATCAAAAAAAAAAAAATACAAAAAAATCAAGTATTTATCAATTCCATCATCTCTTGTTCCAAAAATAAAAAGAGAGTAGTCAATGTAAATAAGAGTCATGTAAAGAGTCATCTTTTGTGTTTTATTGTAATAAGCAAGGAGGGTGTATGCCATTGATGTACAACGCGAGTAATTGTGAAATACCTCCAACTCATTCACAATTCTCGTAAAGTCCGGACAACTAGCTAGATTTAGACCTTGGTTCTTAGCCTGAGAAACTATCTCTTGGTGATTAGTAGTCATGACTTCAGATCTTTCTTTACACATGTGTAGATACACTTTACACTCTTATCACATGTCTTTTTTTTGTTATCAGTGCTAGGATTGTGCCTTTGATAGCTAGATTGACATCTCCATTTTGCTGGGAGCTTAACTGTTTTGCACATGTCACATTTGATGGAATCTGAGCTTATATTTTGACCTAGAACTTTGTAGGTACGTTCTAAGCAAACCTTCACGAGACTTCAACTCGTCCACTAGGGACACTTAGTGGTTTAAAAGGCTTAGTGCATACGCTAAATGCATTCGAGAGACCAGCGACAGTGGTATAGTTAGGATTTCCTTAGTTTTGTTTTACTTGAGGACAAGTAAAATTCAGGTTTGGGGGTATTTGATGAGTGCCAAATAATGTATATATTTATCCCTTTTTGTTGGCATTTAACTCATCTTTTGTGCATTAATTCTACATTTTATCCCATATTCTGTATTTTCATTGTTTTCAAGAATAAATATTTTTATTAATTAATTTTGCATTTTTAGGTAATAAATAAAGTCTGGATGACTTGCGGAGCAAAAAGAGCAGAAAAGTGTGCAAAGCCGGGAGAAATTACGCAAGGAAGCCGCAAAGAATGGAGCGCACGTCCAAAAAGCTGGAAATGGGCTCAAGAAGAAGAAAGTTGCTCTTAAAGAAGAAGTGGGCTCAAGGTTTTCCAAGCCCAAACTCATTTCCCAAACCCATATTCTATACCCAAAAGCCTAAAACCCAAATCCATACCCGCTTGCGTCTTCAGCCGTCAGATCAGTTCTCAGGAGCATCCGACGGTCGCTCCCTTGCTGTGCATCGAAGTTTGATATCTCCGCCTTACACTACAGTACCTAACTCCATCAAGTACCGTTCGTTTCGTCGTATCTCTTCATCCGACGGTCGCTCATCGCCTGCCTCCGCATCGCCGTCAGATCCACCTACCATCTTCCCATCCATCGGTCCAGCTTCGCGAAACATCAAAATCCTCTACACCTGCTCAACACCCTAGTACCCGAACCCTACACCCATTAGCCAAACACACC
>NW_020622381.1:4870202-5132702 GCF_003573695.1 Papaver somniferum
TAGCAACTCTTAGTTATGGCGAAGATCAGGTAAGGGAATCAAGTGCGTAGTATCCTGCTGGGATCAAAGACGTAGGGAGCGGAACTGTACCTTGGATCAGTGGGAGATTGATTGGGGTTCAACTACAGTCCAGTCCGAAGTTAGCTTGGAGAGGCTAGTGTCTGTAGCGGCTTAATACAGTGTGTGTTCAATCTGGACTAGGTCCCGTGGTTTTTCTGCATTTGCGGTTTCCTCGTTAACAAAATTCTTGGTATCTGTGTTATTTCTATTTTCGCATTATATTGTATATCTTTATAATTGAAATAATACAGGTTGTGCGTTAAAGATCAATCAATTGGAAATCCGAACTAACGGTTGTTGATTGATATTGATTGACACTTGAATATTGGTCTTTGGTAGCATCCAAATCAATCCTTGTATTTGATTAGGACTCGCTGATTTCTAATAGATTGAGTAAATCAAATCAAGAGAGAGATATAAACTCGTTGATATATTTTTAATTGATTGAGTCGAGTTGATTCTCTTAAAAGTTAATCTGAGTTTGTCCATACAGATTGCTAAGCGAAATATTGGTGGTGTTGTTTGACCCCCGCCTTTTCAGTATTGTTACTGGGTTTTTTCTTCACACACACACACATATTCATCTATTGGTTTCTCAAAAGTTCTTGGTCTCCGATAAACAATCAATCAATGAAATTTGCGTAGCTTGTCGCAGCAGCGATAATGATGGTGAGGTTGTGGAAACAAAGCATTTGGAGTTGATATGGGGATCGAGAACTGAGTTTATCATGCTCAAGTATAATCACCAGCAACATCAATATACATACTCGTTTATCATTTTAGTTAAAATGGAACCTGAGATTTATTCTTGTGTTATATGCTCTGAATCTGATCATTTCATGTTTATAAATACGACACACTAGCACCAACAACAGAGAAGCAGGCTTATAAATAGACGTTTCAGTATTGTACTTCTTGGAACAGAGAGATGGGTGGGGCTGTCCCTGTAAACGAATAAGACCCAAGTAAAGAAGTAGTAATACATGTAGTTAGTATACCTATCACTATTGGCAACAGTGAAAAACCTACAAAAATAAAATGTTCATGGCATTTTTGCTAGTAACTGTGAGATTTCAATATCTAAACCGCAGATAACAAATACATTTAGTTAATGTGCCTATAGCCCAGTATTAGTAGGATGTCAACCACTGATATTACCTTGGTTATTTAATACTCTCAGAAAACAACCATCTTCGCATCGTCGGTAACTCCTATGAATTCTAGACCTAATTCTCCCATTGTTTCTTTTATATATTCCTGATCTTTCATAAGTCCTTTAGCCTGCACCAGCAAATAAGATCTTAAATCGAACAACATATAAATAGGCCCAAAAATAAAATTCAAAGTACTCATTCCCAGGTTTATATACATTGCTCACTTGTAGCTTGAAATCATCAAGATTTTCTTTCTTTTCTGGAATCTCTGTACCCCTTTAACCACGTGATGAGTGCCAAATATTGTATATATTTATCCCTTTTTGTTGTCATTTTAACTCATCTTTTGTGCATTAATTCTACATTTTATCCCATATTCTGTATTTTCATTGTTTTCAAGAATAAATATTTTTCTTACTTAATTTTGCATTTTTAGGTAATAAATAAAGTCTGGATAACTTGCGGAGCGGAAAAGAGTTGAAGAGTAGTGAAAAGCCGGAAGAAATTACGCAAGGAAGCCGCGAAGAATGGTGCGCACAAGACCAAAAAGCTAGGAATGGGCTCAAGAAGGAAGAATTGTTCTTAAAGAAGATATGGGCTTGGCATACCCAAGGCCTAAAACCCTTACCCAAACCCATTTTCTATATCCATACCCGCCTCCATTCTCAGCCGTTAGATGGGATTACATCGAAATCCAATGGTCGCTTCAGTAGAGTGCATCAAGATCCGAGGTTCTTGTCAAACACCATAATGCCTAAATTCCAAACCTTTAGATTAGATTGCAGTTGAATCCTACGGTCACTCCTATGCCTGTGCATCAAATCTCGATACTTCCGCTTAACACGACAGTACCTAACCCCATCTAGAGCCGTTAGCTTCGTTGCATCTCACAATCCAACGGTCGATACCAGATTCTTCTCTCTTAGCCGTCCGATGCAACTCATATCACATAATCCAACACTCTTCATATGCGGACATCAAAACTTGATGATCTACCTCACACCGAATCGACAGAACCTTATACCCAAACAGAAAAGAAAGAAAACCTAACTCTTCCATCTTGTTCCTTCTTCTTCAACCGTACCATCACCATGTCCGCCATCACCACCACCTTCTCCCCTGTCATCTCCACCAAACGCCGCCAACAACTCTCTCCACCAAACCATATCTACCCACATCATCCCCCATACCCTACATACATCTCTAGCCACCTATTTTACCCATTTCCCCTCTAATTTTCCCTTGAAACCCTAGGTGGGAAATTAGTAAAATAGGTGAGGCTATAAGACTGAATTGGAGCAGGAGAAGGACTGAGAGAAGGCAAAGAAGGATGGGTCGACGTCAATTTGAAGATTAGGTGAGTAATTTTAGGATTTTCAAAACCCTAATTTCAAAACGAGGGTTCATAAAAATTGGGTAGTTTCTGCTATAAATAGAGAGTGAGGTGTGTGTATGGAGGGGGATGCTGGGTTAGCCAGCTTCACTCTTGTAGAGAACTGGACTAGCCAGTTTCTCATTTGTTTCATGTTTACACTGTTGGTTCATATGTTTATCATGTTTTTGTATTTGCTCACCATATGTGTGTTGTTTGAATTATCTTGTATGATGAATGTTAATGTTGTTTATATGTTGAGCATGAGCTAAATTGTTGCAGCTGAGGTTTAGATGAAACCTTAGTGCACTGTCTGATAGTGGAATGCTAGGTTAGAGCCTTACGATGCATTGTTTTGATTGAGCGATGGGAGAAATTAGTGCTCATAGCAAGCTAATTCTCTTTCCATTCCATTTGTATGCTTAGTGCACTGTTTTGATTGAGCAATGGGAGAAATTAGTGCTCATAGCAAGCTAATTCTCTTTCCATTCCATTTGTATGCTTAAGATCCTAATTTCAACCTAGAATTGCATTGTTTGGCTAGGACACAAAGGTGGATTCTAAGCCTTGGCTTAGCCACAAATCCTTTACAATCACTTATAAATTCAATTCTGTTTTGCCCCCTGCTCAGCTAAATTTCTTAGCTATCTTGCTGTTTATTTCTTGTATTTTGAAGCTTGCTGTGCACTGAAATCAGTGCACTGCCTTCCCTGCCCTTGGCTCATAGCCTTGGTTCCTTGTTGTTTTACCATCTCTGTTTCACTGTCACTGCAACCTTGTGACCTTGCATTTAGTTTTGCATCAATTAACAGCATAGTGAAACTTCAACTATACACCCCAAGTCCCTGTGGAGATGACCTGTTCTTGCACATACACACTACAATGACAACTGTGCACTTGCAGTTTAACATGTAGGCCTTCTTATCCTCTGTCTTATTTTCTTACATTTTTAAAAGCCTACCAAGTTTTTGGCGCCGCTGCCGGGGACTTGGCATTGTGTGGTTGCTGTTTTTCCTTGCTTTCTTTTGCTGCTATTCACTTGCATATCTTGCATTTAGTATAATCATTTAGTGTAAGCATTTATCTCATCATAACTTGCATTCATTACTGCATATTCATCTTTGCATTGCATACTCATTGCATCTTGCTGTTCTGATTGCATATCATATTTGCATATTAGTCATCTTTACATTCTTGCAGTCAATCTTGCATTACAGTTCTTGTTCACTGCCTTTCTTTGCTGTCCTTGACATTTTTGTTGAGTGACCATGTACTGTGACCTTGCTGTGAGGCTGAGAACAAACCTCTGGTGCTGTTGTGCTGCTGTGAAGCCCAAATAGAGCTGCTGCTGCCAAGCCTGCAACATTGCCCCTGTTCAGCTACTGCTTGTGGTGCTGCTGAACTTGTGGTGCTGCTGTTGCTGCTGAGCTACTTCTCCTGCTGCTGCTCCTGGTCCTGCTGCTGTGCCTCAGCTGTTGCTGCTGTGCAAAGGCAAGCTGCTGCTACCTCCTGCTGGTGCCAGGCCAAATCTGCTGCAACCCCTGCTGCCTGGTGCTAAATTGAGCCATCAAGCCCTGGGCCTGCTGAAGTTGCTGCCAAGCTTAACAAGTTGAGCCAAGCCCAACTGGGCCTGAACAAAGACAAAAGCTTAGGATGATCCAAAGCCCAACTGGGCTTTTGCAACCAAACTGAGCAGCTGGGCTGTGCTTCAAAGGTAAGCCTAAACCCATTAAGAGAACCCAACCTGTGGGCTTCCATTTTTAATTTGTGGGCTTGTAATAATTTTTGTTTTTCTTTATTTTTTATTTGGGCTTGTAATAATTTTTCTTTTTCTTCTTTTTCTTTCTTTTATGGGTTTGTAATTATTATTGTTGTTTTTATTTTCTTTTATGGGTTGTGCTAATTTATGCTAGGCTAAGTGTAAAAAAAAAAAAAAAAATTGCTCCTTATTTCAAAAACCAAAATTTTCCCAAAAATCCAAACCCATTAAAAACCAAATTTTTGAAAACCCATTAAACCAAAATAGTGGGCTTTGTGTCTTTTCAAAATGGGCCAACCTCGTGCTCTCCATGAATACATGTATCCGTCAATAAAAATTCCATTATCATGTATTGTATTACCTCAAACCAATAACCCTTTTAAAATAAATGCAAGCATGATACAAATACTTCCTATATTTCGAGGGTTCGATTCTGAGAACCCCTATACTCATGTAAGAGAGTTTGAACAAATTTGTCGGACTATGCAACCTGATCATATGTCCGAAGACTCTCTGAAATTGCGTTTGTTTACATTTTCTTTAAAGGAAAGGGCCAAAACATGGTTTTACGGTTTGAGACCACAATCAATCAACACTTGGGACCAACTCACAGATCTATTTTTCAAAAAATTCTTTCCACATCATAGGACCATCGCTATTCGTCAAAGTATCAATTGTTTTGTCCAATTGGATGAGGAAACTGTTTTTCACTATTTTGAACGTTTTAATGATTTGTTGAGTGAATGTCCGCACCATGGATTTGAGAAGTGGAGACTTGTCGTCATCCTCTATGAGGGACTAGACTTTAAATCTCGAACCATGGTTGAGTCTATGTGTAATGGTGAGTTTATTGATAAATCTGTGGATGATGCATGGAATTTTTTAGCCGAGATTGCAGAGAAAACCCATCAATGGGAATCCGTTAGGGAAACAGGAACAACACCACATGATATGAGTCACCCCCATGAATTAGAGTTTTATTCTTGTAATAGCTCCGACCTTAGGATTGAAAATTATCCTAGATTGCAAAATCCCTATCATGATGATGATGATGATTATGATGTTATGTTAGAAGAACATGTCTATACTGAAAATGTTATGGAACCTTTGGGTTCAAATACATTAGGCTTCTCTGCCCCGACCTTAATGCATGATATTTCTTCTAGTATTCCATGTGATGTTTCCCCTGATGTGCCGATACACGAGAATAAATCTGTTGATGATGTTGATAATTCTGATTGTGATCTTGCCAATTTGATTGATGATTGTGAGCATGATGTGACATGTGTAGATGAGTTAGGATTTTGATTTGATTGATAATGATATGCCTATTCTTCTACCTAAGTCACAATCTGATGGCCTTCCACCCAACCTAGATTTGGTTTGTACCCATATTGTCAAACCGATTTTTCTGAAAATTCCTAATCTAGGATTGGAACTGTGTGCTTCCCAAGTCCTCTTGGACTATTTTGCTTCTAAGTATAATATCTGAGGAACCACAGTTGGAAATTGCATGTTTGCCCGTCCCTAGCACAGTTCATTTTGAGCTAGACCTTGTGCATGATGAACCCCCAAAACTGCGAGATTTTGTTTCAAAATTTATCCGTTGAAAAATCCAGGGGGGTAGCTCATTTTGTTTCACAGCTTCACTTGCATGCCTACCATATTATTATTGTGTGAAGCTGTTGAAACCTTTACACTTTGTCTTTTGGGTTGATCCGCAACTCTTTAGATTGTTAGTGTATGGTGAATTTTTTTTTTTTTTTTTGTATAATCCAGTAGATAAAATTTTTAAAATCATTTTGTTCTTTTGTTATATTTTTCTAATCCAATATGATCTCGGCTGAAATATGTTGGATTTTTGCCTTGAATAACGGAGTTTAATATTGCTTTCGCCGAAATCGGGTATTCTCTTTCCTTTTCTCTACTCAACATGATCCTCTTCATATGTATTATAATTTTGTTCATATTTTGAAACATTGAGGACAATGTTTAGTTTAGGTTTGGGGGTATAGAGTAGATACCATGATAATGCTATAATTGAAAACAAAACTCCTTCTTCTTTTGAAAAAATCGAAAAAAAAAAAAAAATTCAAAAAAAAAATTAAAAAATGAAAAATCATAAAAATGGAGCTCATTTACCTTGAAATGTTGACTCTTGTGCAAATATGTATTTTTATTAGGAGTCTTAGTCTAGATATTTAGGCACCCTGATTCTAGCACAATTCACATAGTGATAAGAAATTGCACGTGCACGATCTACCAATACATGTATGGCCTCGATCTTCAAGGTGTTTGATAGGAAGTTACGATTGCCAATCACTTTAGAATACTGAACGAAACTTGACTAGCTTGTTCTTTGGTTGGTTGGGATAGAAGGTGGAGGTTACATTAAGAAAGACAACCATCGAATTTAACTGGGTGCATCAAAAAGGGCTACCTCTTGCAAAGTGTCATGTAATCTTTTGTTTCCTTTTGTATGTATCAAAAGTGTTTTTCAAAAAAAAAAAAAAAAAAAAAAAAAAAAAAAAAAATCAGAAAAAAAAAAAAAATCAAGTATTTATCAATTCCATCATCTCTTGTTCCAAAAATAAAAGAGAATAGTCAATGTAAATAAGAGTCATGTAAATAGTCATTTTGTTGTTTCATTGTAATAAGCAAGGAGGGTGTATGCCATTGATGTACAACGCGAGTAATTGTGAAATACCTCCAACTCATTCAAATTCTCGTAAAGTCCGGACAGCTAGCTAGATTTCGACCTCAGTTCTTAGCCTGAGAAACTATCTCTTGGTGATTAGTAGTCATAACTTCAGATCTTTCTTTACACATGTGTAGATACACTTTACACTCTTATCACATGTCTTTTTTGTTATCAGTGCTAGGATTGTGCCTTCGATAGCTAGATTGACATCTCCATTTTGCTGTGAGCTTAAACTGTTTGCACATGTCACATTTGATGGATGAGCTTATATTTTGACCTAGAACTTTGTAGGTACGTTCTAAGCAAACCTTCACGAGACTTCAACTCGTCCACTAGGGACACTTAGTGGTTTAAAAGGCTTAGTGCATACGCTAAATGCATTCGAGAGACCAGCGACAGTGGTATAGTTAGGATTTCCTTAGTTTTGTTTTACTTGAGGACAAGTAAAATTCAGGTTTGGGGGTATTTGATGAGTGCCAAATATTGTATATATTTATCCCTTTTTGTTGGCATTTAACTCATCTTTTGTGCAGTAATTCTACATTTTATCCCATATTCTGTATTTTCATTGTTTTCAAGAATAAATATTTTTCTTACTTAATTTTGCATTTTTAGGTAATAAATAAAGTCTGGAACTTGCGGAGCGGAAAAGAGCTGAAGAGTGGTGAAAAGCCGGAAGAAATTACGCAAGGAAGCCGCGAAGAATGGTGCGCACAGACCAAAAAGCTAGGAATGGGCTCAAGAAGGAAGAATTGTTCTTAAAGAAGATATGGGCTTGGCATACCCAAGGCCCAAAACCCTTACCCAAACCCATTTTCTATATCCATACCCGCCTCCATTCTCAGCCGTTAGATGGGATTACATCGAAATCCAATGGTCGCTTCAGTAGAGTGCATCAAGATCCGAGGTTCTTGTCAAACACCATAATGCCTAAATTCCAAACCTTCAGATTAGATTGCAGTTGAATCTACGGTCGCTCCTATGCCTGTGCATCAAATCTCGATACTTCCGCTTAACACTACAGTACCTAACCCCATCTAGAGCCGTTAGCTTCGTTGCATCTCACAATCCAAGGTCGATACCAGATTTTCTCTCTTAGCCGTCCGATGCAACTCATATCACATAATCCAACACTCTTCATACGCGGACATCAAAACTTGATGATCCACCTCACACCGAATCGACAGAACCTTATACCCAAACAGAAAAGAAAGAAAACCTAACTCTTCCATCTTGTTCCTTCTTCTTCAACCGTACCATCACCATGTCCGCCATCACCACCACCTTCTCCCCTGTCATCTCCACCAAACGCCGCCAACAACTCTCTCCACAAACCGTATCTACCCACATCATCCCCATACCCTACATACATCTCTAGCCACCTATTTTACCCATTTCCCCTCTAATTTTCCCTTGAAACCCTAGGTGGGAAATTAGTAAAATAGGTGAGGCTATAAGACTGAATTGGAGCAGGAGAAGGACTGAGAGAAGGCAAAGAAGGATGGGTCGACGTCAATTTGAAGATTAGGTGAGTAATTTTAGGATTTTCAAAACCCTAATTTCAAAATTAGGGTTCATAAAAATTGGGTAGTTTCTGCTATAAATAGAGAGTGAGGTGTGTGTATGGGGATGCTGGGTTAGCCAGCTTCACTCTTGTAGAGAACTGGACTAGCCAGTTTCTCATTTGTTTCATGTTTACACTGTTGGTTCATATGTTTATCATGTTTTTGTATTTGCTCACCATATGTGTGTTGTTTGAATTATCTTGTATGATGAATGTTAATGTTGTTTATATGTTGAGCATGAGCTAAATTGTTGCAGCTGAGGTTTAGATGAAACCTCAGTGCACTGTCTGATAGTGGAATGCTAGGTTAGAGCCTTAGGATGCATTGTTTTGATTGAGCAATGGGAGAAATTAGTGCTCATAGCAAGCTAATTCTCTTTCCATTCCATTTGTATGCTTAGTGCACTGTTTTGATTGAGCAATGGGAGAAATTAGTGCTCATAGCAAGCTAATTCTCTTTCCATTCCATTTGTATGCTTAAGATCCTAATTTCAACCTAGAGTTGCATTGTTTGGCTAGGACACAAAGGTGGATTCTAAGCCTTGGCTTAGCCACAAATCCTTTACAATCACTTATAAATTCAATTCTGTTTTGCCCCCTGCTCAGCTAAATTTCTTAGCTATCTTGCTGTTTATTTCTTGTATTTTGAAGCTTGATGTGCACTGAAATCAGTGCACTGCCTTCCCTGCCCTTGGCTCATAGCCTTGGTTCCTTGTTGTTTTACCATCTCTGTTTCACTGTCACTGCAACCTTGTGACCTTGCATTTAGTTTTGCATCAATTAACAGCATAGTGAAACTTCAACTATACACCCCAAGTCCCTGTGGAGATGACCTGTTCTTGCACATACACACTACAATGACAACTGTGCACTTGCAGTTTAACATGTAGGCCTTCTTATCCTCTGTCTTATTTTCTTACATTTTTAAAACCACGAGAGGTTTCAAACCTACCCAATCATCCGTAATCAATTACTTTAAACATTCTCCACAAACTTCTACCTCATATCGAAAGTTGTCCAACAGGAATAAATGTTTGTTCCTTGTGCATCATCCGACAACCTTGAAGCTATGTCCTAACTCGTTAACAACAATAGCTTTCCTTAGTTTGCAACAATATGCAATAACTGCAAAAGATAAATTATACTATGATAAGCAGTTAGCACTGTAAAACACCTTTACCAAGAAGGTCTACTAAAAAAGCACTTTTGGAAATGCAAAGGAAGAAACATCTATTCAGTATAATATCAAATAAGAACCTAACCTTTTTATGAACAAGCACCAGCATGAACATTAATCCCAAGAACATTTAATACAAATCCCAAACGTATCTCGCTTACCCTAACACCGTTAATAATCAGAAAATCCATATGTATATTATTGCTATCAGCAACAGTAAACAACCTATACAAAAATGAAGTTTTCATGGAAATTTTGCTTATAATTGTCCGATTTCGGTATCTAAACGGGAGATAACAAATACAGCTAGTTATTGAGCAACACAGTATTAGATATTACCTTGATTCTTTCATATTCCCCGACAGCAACCATCATCGGATCATCAATAACACTTATGAATACCCAATTCTTGCATTATTTCACCTATATCTTGACGAGCTTTCACAAATCCTTCAACCTGCACCGTCAAAGAATATTTTAACTAGGGTGACACATAAAACATCCCGAAAAACAAAATCCATAGATAACATGATTCAGTTGAGAGAATACTTTACAGTATCCAAGCCATGATTTATTCATAGTTAAATTGGGATCCAAACATATTAGGAAATTTCGATAATCCAATGTGTAGTTGATGCTTTATTGTTTGTAAGAATTTAGGGGTTTTTCTTTTTTATGAATATGCTAAACCCATAAAAAAAAAACAAATTCGAATCACTAGAAAGCTCATAAGAAACAACAATTCGCACAATCTGGGTTTTTTTTATCTTAAAAATGCTAAAATTGAATTAGTATTTCATAAGAAAATCAAGATTTTTTTACCTGCTCGCGTCTCTATCTGCCCTCCACTTCCGGTTTCTTCACCTTTTGATGATGATTATCTTCCAGGGGGTTAGTGGTGGGAGAGTTTGAGAGATTTTAATGGAGTTAGCAAATCCCCTGTTAGTCGTGAGAGAGTTTGTCAAAATCTTTTTAAATCTCTGTTAGTGGTGAGAGATTTATAGGGAGTTTCTAAAACTACCTCAAAATCCCTTAAACTCCCTGTTAGTGGTGAGAGATTTGATTATAATCTTTTAAACTCCCTGTTAGTCGTAAAACACTAGAGTCATAGGGAGTTTATAATTTGGGGGAGTTTGGGGGGAGTTTGAGGGAGTTTCATGATGTTTTTGTGTTTGGACAAAATCTCTCAAAAAAACAAGAGATTTCTGGGGAGTTTGGGTTAAACCCCCCAAAATTGCCTAGACTCTCTCACACTCCCTCTAAATCCCTAGAGATTTAAAAACATTAAAATCTCTCAAACTCTCCCACGACTAACCCCCTGTTCTTCTTTTGATGATCGAATCTTCTCTGCAATCGTCTTTGCCATGCATCAACCGACCACCACTTTCACCATTTCAAACTAAATTTTGGATCTCTCTATTCAAAATAGAAGATGGATCGATATATACAGAAAGATTTTACTTTCTATGAATATTTGGATTTGGATTCCATTTCAGTTTACTTCAAAATTAGAGGTTCTTACAAAAATTGTTTTGTGATGAAATTGATTGCGTTTTGTGATGACATTAATTGATTTGGATTCCATTTCGATCTGTTTAGTGATAAAATTGAAGAAATTTGTTTTGTCTAAAAAAATATGAATTGAATGGGGGAAAGTCGAGAAAGAAATTTTATTTTTCGGATATTTTCAACATTTGGCGCTAGGCAGAGTTAATGGCTTTTGGAAGCGTCGGTTGGTGATGAAACGACACTACCAACATGCATGAATATCACTATAAGTAGCGAATATGTTCTCCCATTCCAACACATCAAAAACAATCTGTTTTCTTCTTCTCTAAAAAGCATCATCAAAACCTTATACAGTGTGATTCTTGTTCGGGTCAAGGAAGTACAATCCCTGAATTCGATTACGGTGTTAGGGTTTCATTGAATCCTGAAGGCATAATTCGAGAGACCGTTTGTACTCGCCAAATTTATTGGGAAAGGTCGAATTATTGTCTAAAAGAATCGAAAGAGCCTTGAAGTCAGGGGTACACCATTTTCTGTTTCTGTTTTCATCCTCTTGTGTAACCCAAAATTTCCAACATTATTTTGATAAACACGAAGGAGGCGAATATGGGGACTTTATTTCCTACGTGTGTTTTTCAGTTTTGAGAATTTTGTAAATCTAATCGACAGCCTTACGATTAACGTGATCTAAGGGTCTTCAGTTTTATCCAAAAGGGGTGGAACTTTAAGTGAGTGGGGCAAACATAAACCAAAAAGAACGACAAATTCGTTGTGTTAATTAGTAAATCCGAATTTTTCAACGAGACCCAACTGTAAAATATATAAACCACTTATGGGATCCGTCCATTTTCTCATATCCCAAGTGTCCTAAAATCCAGGTTTTGGACTAGTGTAGAGCAACTACCACTCCTCCGTCAGGACGAGGGGCTGGAGGAGTCATAAGAGGACAACCCCTATTACCATGGTGGATCTGATGGAAAGACAAGAAGTTCTCGCTAAAGCACAAACGGACATGGATACAACTCAGAAAGAGGTACTCACTTTTCTCAAGACATTAACAGTACGATTGCAACAAGAGTCACGATATCCCCTGGAGCCAACAAGGAATGCATTCAATGCACCCGGAGCAGGCACTTCAGCGGAGCGGGCCTACATGGACGAAGAAGCTCGTGTTGTTCCTGAGCGTCCAAGATAAAGAGACCAGGAACGTCAAATCCCGGTCGGAGTTCCTCCAATGAAGATGCTCCTCTTCCCAACGGTATATCTAGCGGTGTGACCGGAAGAACCCCAACATTGATCGAGTTAGCACGAGTACATGAGATTCACACGAAGAACATGAACTTGATCAAAGAACCAATAAACAAACATGCTCGATCTCATCATCAAGATGACATCAGATATGAGTGGTTCTCCTGTCACAGAGATTTCTATACTGGGGACTGATCCTCACAACGATCCTCCTCAAGTCAATAGTTTCACTAGAACCAGAGTCCGGTGGACCAAGAAGCAGCTTCTCTAGTGGAAAGTTTATGCGAACTTTTACACCTTTCGAAGAATCAGCGAGCGAAGACGCCCTACACGTTACTGCACGCATCAAGGATTCAGATTTCAAAAGGGCCCTCGTCAACACGGGAGCATCTTCGAATGTGATTACTCTCAAGACATTTAGGACAACCAAGATTTTCCCAAGCAAGATCGTGCGACAGCCTACCACGATGACAGACTTTGAAGGAAACCAAACCAGCACGGGTATGTCAATCTGAATTTATCTGCAGGCCTGTTAAATCAAAAGTAAAATTCGAATTTATAGAAAATGAGACGCGACTACTACTTAGAAGAACGCAACGGATTCTCTCGAGATACGGATGGAGCAACCTCCTTTTCTGCGACACCACAAGTATTGTATGGAGCAATCCAGAAATGCCTCAAAGGGTCCACATCGAGAAAGACGAAGTGAAGATTCACGTAGCCGTTGTTCCGGTATGGAGATAGTCGACAAAAAATAACACCAATAGAGTCCTAGAAATACACCTGCAGAGATCGCACAAGAAAAGATCCAGAACATGGCGTAATTCTGAGGATTTGTATATCTAGAATAACAAAGGAGGCTTGGCGCATCTTTAAATCATAAAGGGTTCACCTATTATGTCAACCCAAACAAGAGAAATCCCAGGACATCATCAGATCTACAAGAGCCGACACCTTAAGGGAGAAGCCTCAAGAAGATAACGATGTCCACGCAACATGTAGAGAAAGAATCCGGGTGAATCACTCTGTCAGACGATGGTGCATGTCTATCGTGCTATGTTGGAGAATCTGCGCTTTTGGTCATCCTCTGGACTTCGTGAAGCTGTTGAACGCACATAAAGGAACTTCTATACTCCTCAAAGACACGATCCAAAGATGATAATGGCAAAGGAGTGTGACTGGGGACTGCTTAGCACTGCCCATCTCAAGGATGCTGAATTTAGAAAGATGCAAGCACGATATCATCATGATTCCAAGATGTCCAAAGACGAGGGTATACTCAAGAGAGCAGACATATTGTCAAAGACCAAAGATATTCTTGGACGCCTATGAAACGCAACACAGACGTAAAGGCGGCCTCATGAACTCACAACATATATCAGGTCAATCAGGTCGAAGGTTTAGTGGATACTCATGGGCAGGGGATTGTCTCTCTCTTTTCCATTCCATGAGGCAACATCAAGGAAGCTATTGGCTCCATCATTAGCTTCTCCCTTTAATAACGATACAAGCTCTACCACTATATGAATACTGACAAGTTAGTGCCCGTAGATATCACGCCTCTCCCTGCCGGTCTCTTCTGATCACAGTTGCTGCCAAGAACCGTTGTTGCTGCGTTTGTTGATACCATTCCGAGCTTCACCATAGCAACAACCATACCGATCAGATGTGCAAAGATTATTAAATTACTTACAACAACAGACATGCCGATTGTTTATCCACGCTGGCATCCAAATTGTAGTCTGAAGGTTTAGAAGAAACCCTAAAGAGGAGGACGATGAAATCAACATGGCTTCTACAATACAAAGACACCGGAACGTGCGACTGACGAACTCCGATCATTCAAGAGCTTAGCGACTCACTTTCTCAAGGAAAGATGTCTCGGAGATGAAGAAACACAGCTGCAGCTTAACCGCGTTCACGATGAAGTTTACAGACAAAGATTGGTGGTAACGCTCTTCGTCTTCAGCGCCTGGGATATTAATGGCCAGAAATGGAAACTCAATATCGTTTACTCCAAAAGTGTTGCTCTAATTGTCAAGTGTCGCCACATAATTGGAGGTTTTCAGCATAAGTCATGCTGGGGACTGGAGAGAATCCTATAAATCACGCTTAGGGACTGAGGCTCAGCGTGAGATCCCTTCGCCGTCAGTTAAGGACTTCTTCAACACAAAATATGGTCAATCAAGAAGCATGCAATTCGCGAGGGAGAATCAAACTGAAGAAGAAGATGCTTCAATGCTCTCGAGACCTGCTTGCTCCAGAAGCTTCTTCAACGCTCTCCGGGACCTACTTGAAGATGCTTCAATGCTCTCGAGACCTGCTTGCTCCATAAGCTTCTTCGACGCTCTCCGGGACCTGCTTGAAGATGCTTCAATGCTCTCCAGGACCTGCTTGCTCCAGAAGCTTCTTCAACGCTCTCCGGGACCTGCTTGAAGTTGCTTAAACGCTTTCCGGGACCTGCTTGCTTCAGAAGCTGCTTCAACGCTCTCGAGGACCTGGTTGCTTCAGAAGCTGCTTCAACGCTCTCTTCAGGATCCGCTTCGACGTTCGCTCAGAAGCTGCTTCAACGCTTTCTCCAGAGGAAAGCCTCTTCAATGCTCTCTTCAGAGGAAGACGCTTCAGTGCTCACCAGGAGAAGCCGCTCCAACGCTCTCCCCCAAGAGGAAGCATCTTCAATGCTCTCTCCAGAGGAAGACGTTTCAACGCTCGCCAGAGGAAGACGCTTCAACGCTCTCTTCAGGATCCGCATCGACGTTCGCTTCAGAAGATGCATCAACGATCCGCCTCGATGTTCACTTCAGAAGATGCTTCCACACTCTCTCCAGGATCCGGTTCGATGTTCGCTCCAGAAGCCGCTCCAACGCTCTCTCCAGAAGCCGCTTCAACACGCCTTCCGGAATCTACATCAACGTTCTCTTTGGGAGATGCTTAAACATCTTTTCAGAAACTCAGCATCCTTTTAAGGATATTCCTCATGATAGGGCTCGTCCACATGAGAGTCGAGGATTATGACATAAACCGACATCATACTAGGAGAACGCTTACCTGGACGCCTCTTGAACGTGACATGTTCCAAGGACAGGACGACCCATCTCTTCTGGTAACATCTAACTTTGTCTCATAAGTTTTATTTTTATTTGTCACCATATCATGCCTACCCCACAATAATGCAACCATTATGTGCTAGGCAGGGGACTTAATGTTGATGGTGGATTTTAGTTCAGGGCTAAAATTGTAAAACCAGATTTAATGTTCTGACATCCTGCAAAGGGTAAGGCCATTTGACAAACAATGAGCGCAGAAATCCTCTCGTTTTATTTATTTGAAGCAATTCGATAAACATACAAAATTCGCCCAGAATGGTGCATGTGGCAACAATCCCAAATATTCTGTGAATTTATAGCATCATTAATTAATGCATGAGTTGCCTTGTATTTCATGTGTTGTTCTCAACATGACTCTTATTATTGGTGCGGCATGACGACTGAGTGTTTATTCTCAGCAGAGTAACACGAGTCTCCAAGTGTCAATGATGAGGCATACAAGAAATACCCGTACATACCATACCATTCTCTAACCAAGAGAACCCTGTGTCAATGCGCTTATATTAGCCCGGTCGAGCATGCTTAATTCCCTAAGAGAAATCTGGACTGTCCATGTCAGTCTCAGAAACGATCACGGCCACGCAAGTTGGCCATATAATTTAACTAGCCTAGACGAACCCTAACAGGAGCAGGCAATCACCATGATGTTCACCGGCGGGCCCGTTTATGCCCTGGCCGGTCGAACACATGCTACACTCCCAAACACCCCCCGAACGTCATCCTTGAAGTAGGATGGCTGAGCCGGTTCGTGTTGTATGGAGTAGCTTGGAGAGACTCGAGCGAGCAAGACTGTCTAAGGCAGTCTCAAATTCATCACTACCGTCCAACTTCGCCAGCATGGTTGGACGGATTATATCATCCCACGAATGATCAAGGAAGCGTCAACACGTACATTGGCGGGCTCACAATTCCCCTACCTGATCGGTCTTCTCACGGCCTAGCCATGGAGCAGTAAACGCTTGCTCGAAGTATGGCTGCCGTGATGCGTAAAGGGTCGCGGAAATTCCACTAGCGTCTTAAATCGATCACAACCATCCAACTTCGCCAGCATATTTGGATGGCTTAGATCGTGCTTAGGTCCATTGGACAGGTACACATGATTGCAGTCGTATGCGTCAAAAATAATTTCACTTCCTCAATCTACTAAATATAAATATAGTATGTGGTAATAAAGAGTTCGTTCCCACAGAGAGGCTTTTGTTGTTATGAAATTTCAGTTTCTTAGTAACCAAGGGGGATTTTGTTTTAGCAAAGCAATAAAAGTAATTGAAAGCAATAAAATAATTTGAATAATCAATAAGGAGAAGATATTGGTCACAGGATAGTATCATTCACAAACATTTATTTTCATCAATGACTAGAATTGATATTTTAATCTCTCATTTATTAAAAGTCCTAGGATACCTTGATCGCAAGAGTATCCCGTTTATTTCCCGATTTTGTCACAAACAACATTAAAAGATGATATTGTGAAATCTACCTAGAAAGCAACCTAAAGTGTAAAACACAATTAAGTTTAACTCCCTAAGAGCATTAAGTTCTATGAAATAAGACTAATCAATGCAAACAAACGTGTAAAAGCATTAATTCGTATTAACAAAGGTTATGATTCATATGTGACTAGTAGGCTATATCACTACAAGCACTACTCACATTTATGTTACTTGTAATCAGGAATTATCACTTTTTCGTATAATAACCCTAATCTAGCAATAGAGATGAAGACTAATCTAATTGATTCCGGACTCAACCAAACTAGCATTCCAATCATATAACAATATAAACCATGAATCATAAACGATAAAGTTGAGACAAAACTAATCCATTGATTTAAATATCATGCTTGAGAAATCAACTTTTATCCCATAACCAATAATTGTGTTTAGTTACTCATAGTAATGGAGTTCATCATAATCATTTTCATAAAATAAAGAAAAATAAAAAATATACGAAAGAAAACCCTAGTAGAATCGCCGCTCTCCTCCAAAACTCCCAGTAGAAAAAATACGTCCTCCTCCAAGTTGTAGAAGACTTTTTATTTTGTAGCTTTTCCTCTTTCCAAAACTAGGTCTTCAAAGCCCACAACCCAATACAAAGATGTCCACCAAGCCCATATGTGAAAACACCCATGCAGAAAATATGTCCCAAAAGAGGTCACCGGAAACTGGTAAAGTGACCGGAAATTGGCCGGGAAAGTCGCCGGAGAAGTGCTCAGGTGACCGGAAAAGTCCACCCGGTCACCGGTCAAACGAGTCAGTCAACACGGTCAAGCTCAGTGAGTCACACTAAGTCAAGACCGATTCAAATCAGCTGATCCCATGAGTCATAACCGAGTCAGCTAGTCAAGTGAGCTAACTGGGCTGACTTGTCTGAGTTATTGTTGGCCAAGACCATTGCATAGGCCTGAACTGTGCTGCACAATCATTGTGCATCACCAGTGCACTTCCATCCATAATGGCTAGACCTTCCTTGCACATCTGCAGCATCAGATAATCCAGACAGCCACCACTACCATCTTGTAGCTTCATCTCAGTCCCCCTCAGTGCAGTTACGCTTCATATCCTCCATGACATCTTAATTATCTTCTTTGTCCTCTGTTGCAACTCAACTACACCCAAATGAATCAGTTCCACAAGCAGCATTTCAATCTGAACCTTCTCTGGCTTCCTCTTGCAACTTATTCATTCCATAAATCCACTCGAACGCCGGCTTCCACCAATCCCTGTGATTCCTTGTATCAACAATAGCACATCTACAGCTTAGCCTGCAGTTTCATCAATCGCAGTGACAACTGCAACCTCAAATCTCCTTGGCTCCTGCAATCCACCAACACCTGCTATTTCATTTACACACATGACCACCAGCTTCACAGCATAACTTCACAAGCCTGTAATCATAACCTCCACTTGCAACTCAGCTCACTTCATCACCATAAGTTATAACCACCAACACTTCCACCTGTAACTGCAGCTCTACCATTTTACCAACAACATCTACATCCACTTCTGAACTAGCATCAACACCTATTTCAATTCCATTCCTCTTGTAATCCAGGCATCTCCACTTGTGCTTCAACTCCACCTTTATTGACATACCACTACAAATCCTCCTTGAGATGTACCCGCAATTCCATAACACCATCAGTTCCATTCTCCCAGCATCCGTAGCTTCATTACAATCTCATGCCATTTCAGCTGCACCTGCGATCACAACATCATCTACACCCAGCTCAATCACCAATACATATACCTGCAATTCAGATCACTTCATTGCTCAACCATCAAACCTACAACTCAGTCGCAACTTCATAATCCATTTCTGCAACAGCACGGACCATGCTCAGTCACTGTAAATCCTCTACTCTGCAACTTGTACCTGTCCTAACATTCATCTACATTCACAATTCAGTCCTTCAATCTCAACAGCAAATTCATCCATAGAATCTCCACAGATTTGTAACTCATGCATTCTTCAGCCAAATCTTCTTCACTGCCATCAGCACATCTCTCAAATCTTCTGTGTAACTCCCTTTCAATCATCAACCAGCCCCCAAACTGCAATCCTAGTTTCTCTCTGAACTCCCAGATGCTTCTAATTCTTCTTTACCAACAACTCAAAACTCGAATTAACTCAAAACCCCATCTCGAATCTCTGACTTCTTCGTTAACCTTCATCAACAGTCATGAATTCCTCCACCTTCAGTAAACCCTAACCTTCCATGGCCTAATTCCTTTCTCGATCGACTGAAATAGCATCAATAACTCCTAATCTTCCTTGTTTAATCACAGACCCATTAGCTCACAGAAACCCTAGCTAATTTAATCATCAATTCCTCCTTTCTTGTTCAGACCACCAAATTCAACCATCAAAACCCTTAATTCCGGCCATGAACCGACAGCAGCAACCAACTCGATCCACCTAAGATCTTCTCTGTCTCTCGATTCCCTCTTAATCTGTCATCACTCGATACAGATGAGAATGGTTTCAGACAACCATTTCCGCCTCTCTTTCTTCACCTCTAACTCTCAGCCGGAATTGAAATGGCAAGAGAAAGACATTTCTCTTAATTTTAGGGTTTCTGTGTAGGAATGAGACTTGTTATACCCACTTAGGTGAAGTAGATATGGGATAACCATAATGACTCTAGGCACCCATAAAAAGGATAAGGGAAACCAAATGGCAGTCATGTATGTTGACTTGGCTCGACTCCCATATCACTCGCCTGCGAATTGACGACTCTCCTCTTTACGCTCCAAATAAACATTTTCTCCTTCTTTTGCTCATAATGACTCCAAAGCACCTAATAACTTAAAAGCAAACATAAGATACATATTTCACAAGAAAAATAACAAAGAAAGCATAAACATTGATAATAAATCAAGGTGTTTTAGACACCTATCAAATTCCCCCATACTTAGACTTTGCTAGTCCTCGAGCAAATCAAACGAAACTTATTCTTAAGGATACATACAACTCCATCTCATGAGGGTTTACTAGAGATATACCCACAAAACCTACTTTTCCAACTTACTAGTTCTCCGTAAAGATAACATCCAACGCGCTAAGAAGACATATAGATTCTGCACACTAGTCATAAGAAGTTAGACACATAAATGAACACAATCTCATCCTTAAAAGTTGAGAGAGAAATAACCATCCCTTCTCGAAAGAAATTCGGGTTCGGAGTGATCAAAAGTCTCGACTCTGCCTCACAAGAAAGGGTTTTATGAAGTTGCTCTCAATAATAAATAGCTCTTTATGGGTCACACATGTGTCAAGGTAGGAATGAAGACAAAATCCTGCGACACGTTGAATAGTAGGAAGGAAAAACCCTCCGAAATGTTTTGAAAACTCACATCTTTTATTGTTTTGAAAACCCATTTTTCTGACGATCTCTAAGAAAGGAAATCAACCACTTAACGAAGGTGAGAATATACTTACTTACCTCGTTATCTGTTCGGTGTGCAGCTAGCACCACTCTTACAGCATCCATAGAAACGTCTTCGGTCTTCAATCGGTGTCTTCATCTTCGTCTTCGGTCTTCAACTCTTGATGATAACTCTTGAACTTCGTAGAATCTTGACAATGTGATTCTTTCCTCTGAGTCCTTGTTGCTTGAATCGTCATTACAGATATTTCTTCTTCCATTGGCTTTATTGAATAAATACAAAACCAAAAACGAACTAAACAAACCAAAATATGATGCAATGATTTTTTTTTTTGTTTAGACAAGATAAAGTAAATAAAAATAAACAAAATACAAAAACTAATGATGAAACTAATAAAAAATTTCTCTTGTCTTTTTGTTCTTTTTTTTTTTTAGACAAGAGAAAATAATACAAATACAAAAAAAATAAAAAATAAAATAAAATACAAAGGCCATGGTGTAAGTACTTTACCACTCGATTCTTCACAACTTGTATGTCTCGATATCATAAACTTCTTGAATTCCCATCTTGATAATATTCGCTCTTGTACAATAGTCTTCAACTTGTAAAAATTATGCTCCTTGTCTTGTTGCTTTACTTGAATCTGAAATCTGCTCATTTCGGTACTGTTGCTTGTAAACCTAAAACGTATTCAACTTTCCTTCGCTCCTCTTGTTGATGATGATGGTGTTTCTATGGATCTGTCGATGTAGAGAGAGATAAAGTGGATGGTGCTAACTGCGAACAAGATTACAAGTGGTATGTAAGTTAGTAATTCGATGTCACCATTCATGATTGATAAAATAGCACTCAAGAGATCAAAATAGTGCTTCTATTGGTGGGAGGTTGGGTAGCTCACCATTCTACCCGGAGTTTACGTACGGTGACACACACTCTAAAAGCACAAATTTAGACAGGTACAAAGAATTGAAGGTCGGTGCCTCTCATGATGTAACATGGGTAATCTCCACTATAGGGGATCACAAATCTAATACCGAATTCAGTCTGCACCTCATTTGCCACTGGGATGGTTAAATCCAACTTTAACTCTCATACAAGTATGAAACCCGATCATGTTCTCTGTCATCTCTAAGTTCGGTCACTCTTATGAGAATATCGATGTAATCTTAGAGACATGTATACTATGTGACTCTAAACTAACTACAAGTTGGAGTTTTCTTATTCACTATTTTACACAAAAATCGAAAAATTTGAAAATTTTACAATGCAAATGCTTAACCACTCCTCCACACTTAAACTTTACATTGTCCTCAATGTAAATTGAGTCATCCAAAGTAAGTCAAGGTGGGAAATTCTAACATGATAATGTGACAAGAAATCAGAAAAAGTAAATGCAAGACAAGAAAAAGCTAAAAACAAGACAAGAAAATAAAAATAAGACAAGAAATACTCATCTGATGGGTTGCCTCCCATTTAGCGCTTGGTTTAAAGTCGTCAGCCCGACTATCTCCTTGATTTATATGACTCCTCCAGAGGGAGTGCATCCACAAAGTTAGATCTTTCCACCACTTCGGAAGTGAAATTCTCATAATATGGTTTCAACCGGTGCCCATTAACTTTAAGTTCCTTGCCTGTAGCTATGCTACGAATTTCCACTGCACCATGAGAAAACACATTAGTAACAATAAAAGGTCCAATCAAACGTGACCTTCAATTTACCCGGAAATAAATGCAAGCGAGAATTAAACAAAAACACTTTCTGCCCAATGCAAAATTGTTTCCTAGAAATCATGTTATCATGAAATGCTTTCGTCTTTTCCTTACAAATGCGCGAGCTTTCAAATGCATCATTGTGGAGCTCCTCTAGCTCTTGGAGTTGTAACTTCCTTTGCTTTCCAGCCCCATCCATCTCCATATTGCATTGCTTAATAGCCCAAAACGCCTTATGCTCAATTTCAACGGGTAAATGACAAGGTTTACCATACACAAGCATAAAGGGAGACATCCCGATAGGTGTCTTGTATGCGGTTCTATAAGCCCACAAAGCATCATTAAGTCGCATGCTCCAATCTTTCCTTGTTGGGTTCACCGTCTTCTCTAGAATGAATTTCACCTCCCGGTTGGAAACCTCGGCTTGTCCATTTGTTTGGGGATGATAAGGTGTTGCAATCTTGTGCGACACATTGTACTTCTTCAACAAGGTTTCTAAGATCCTGTTTTTGAAGTGAGAACCCCCATCGCTAATTATGGCTCTTGGAATTTCAAACCTTGCAAAGATATTAGCTTGCACAAAATCTGAAACCACTTTAGAATCATTAGTCGGGGTGGCCTTAGCTTCCACCCATTTGGGGACATAATCAACAACAAGTAAGATATAAAAATTCCCATGAGAGTTGACAAAAAGACCCATAAAATCGATACCCTATACATCGAAAACTTCAATAAATTGAATAAAAGTTTGTGGCATTTGATTTCGGGCACCTAGATTCCCCGTTCTTTGATCGTTGTCGTATGAGTCAAAAATAATTTCACTTTCCTAAAGTATATGATAAGAAAGAGTTGGTTTCCACAGAGAGGCAATTGTAGTTATTATATATTCAATTTCTTAAAGTAACCAATTAGGGGGATTTCTGATTTTTATGTAAGCAATAAAAGTAAATCAAAGCAAAGTAATAGTAGATTGTAATCAATGAGAGAAAGATATTGGTCAAGGAGTTCATCTTCTATCTTAAACATGTGCTTGCATACATGATTAGAATTACAATTTAATCTCTTTTATTATCAAAAGCCTAGAGAATCAAGAGAGCAAGATAATCTATTAATTTTCCAAGTTCATCAACACACACATTAGAGCTGCGTATGTGAATTCTACCTAAAGAATAACCTAACGCCTTGTGCTAATTAAGTTCAATTCCCAGGAGCATTAAGTTTTGTAAATAGGCTAATCAATGCAATTTTCATACATTGCGCATGACAATTCGGACAAAGGTCAAACTCTACATATGATTACAAGAGTGTATCACTACAAACCGTAATCATATCATGCTCTTATATTTAGGGTTATCGCTCGATGAAAAACCCTAAAAAAGCTATGGACAAGGATGCAAGTTCAATTAATTGGCCACTTAACTAACCAAACATCTAAGTCCTATCACGATACATCAATCATGTGATTACTAAAACAATAGAGATTTGAACGATAATCAAGAGAGAAACTAATGCATTAATCAAGCACAAGTTGTAGATATAGGACTACATCCTTAACCAATAATATTAAATTTAGCTACTCATAGCTATGGAGTTCATCCTCATCAATAATCAAATAAAGAAGATGAAAAATAATTACGAAAGCAAACCCTAGTTGCGGCTATCTCCAAAGCTCCAAGTAGAATACGTGATACCTAAAAGTTGTAGAAGTCTTCTCTTTTATAGCTCTTCTTGTTCCAAAATTAGGTCCAAGTCTTCAAATTCCATTAGATAAAAATCCACGTGGCCCAAAAGTGAGAAAAACCCATGTAGAAACTCTGATAAATTATCGCCGAAAATGGCCGGAAGTTGGCCGGAATAGTGTCTCAGGTGACCGGAAAAGTCTTCCCGGTCACCGGTCAAAGGGGTCAACTCGGTCAAAGTCAGACCGAGTTAGAGGCTAAGTCAAACAACTCAGCTGAGTCAGAGTCTAACTGATCTGACTTGTCAGGCCATAGTCTTGCACAAGCCAGAACTGCGTGTTGCACAATCATTGTGCTTCACTGCTACACTGCCAGCCATGATGGCTATTCATTCAAATCATTTCAGCTGCGCCATCAGTTCAGCTGCAGCTGTTACACCACCAGAATCAACCATACTCCATCTGAGCTGCAATTCCAACTATCAACAGCAACAACAAATTTTCTGGCAGCAGCTCAACATCAATTCCAGTACACCCACTTGACCACTGTAGAACTACCATCCATAGCTCATAACATCACCACAATATGCAGTTGCACTCACAAGCTCAACATCAACACAGTACCAAAAAGTCCACCTGCAGCATATTATAAACTCAGCTGCAAGCAGCTAAACCACCAACAAAGCTTCAAGCTCCTCTGCAAACCGAACCATGACTCTACCTTCAGTTTCATTTCTCAGCACATCTAACCAACAAAAGACCCATTACCGGGTTTTAACAAGAACCCCAAAATCGATCTGAGATCTGTATTGTTTGTTGTCTCACTCATTTCTGAATTCCTCCAACATCATGATATCTTCTTCATATCATTCTCAGCTTGAATCGAGTTCAACCAAACCCAATATTCCATTACTTCAATCACCAACAAAGACCGTCAACCCATTCTCGATTTGACCTAACCCCCAAATCCTCATAGCCATCAATAGAAACCCATCTTCGCACTGTAATTTCATCATACATCAATATAATCTTCCTAATAATTTCTCCAGCAATTCCCATCAACAGAAGAATCAAAACCCTAGTCTTCAAATCTTCTTCTTGTTTACTCAACATCATAGTTCATCACCCCCTATCTTCGATTCAATATCAGAACCTTAATTTCCCCGACCACTCAATTCTCTGAGACTTCATCTCTCAATTTCACTTTCAGAAGCAGCCGCCATGGTTTACTCTCTCTGAATTTCAGACGAGACTGATTGAGAAGATTAGTTTCTCTCACTCTATTTTGGGTATTTGGTGGGAAAAACAAAGGATGTATCCACCCCAGCTCTGAGAACCCCAGAGTATAGGTACCCGACAGTTAGATTCAGGCCACCAAATTACAGCCCCTTATCCTCCAATATGCTCCCGATAACGCTTGCATGTGCAACGATGATTCTGCATTCCTTTGCTCCAAATGATCGCTCTTCCTTCTTTTGAATTCTCCCACCAGCAGCAGCCGCCTCTTACATCTCAAATCCACTTCTTCTCTTTAATTACTTTTCATCACTAAAGTAGTCGTGATTTTCAGACAGATATTTGCATCACTAAAGCCGACATGCTTTTCAGATAGAAATTAAGAAATAGAAGCAAATAGGAGAAATTGTTTCGCCTCCAACAGCATTTGCGCCTTTTTGCCTTGTTCTTCTTCTTTTGTTCCAAATGACTCCAAAGTACCTAAGTACTCAAAAACACAACATAAGAAACATAATTTACAAGAAAACTTAGCAAAGAAAGCATAAATACTAGATATAAAATTAGGTGTTTTAGACACCTATCATTCTTTGGCACCTATCACAAGTTGTACAAAATATATATATGCATCTTTAAACAAGGTTGGCCAATAGAAACCGCTTTCAAGTACCTTGTGAGCGGTTCTCTTACTCCCAAAATGTTCTCCACAAGCATAGGAGTGACAAAAAGAAAAGATAGAATTAAACTCGGATTCGGGAACGCACCTTCGTAATACTTGGTCACTACCTTGTTTCCATAAGTATGGATCATCCCATATGTACTGGTTCCCTAACCTCTTAAGTTTGTCCCTCTCAGCACGAGACAAGTTCTTTGGGATTTGTTTAGACACCAAGTATTTGACAATATCGGCATACCATGGTTCTCCAAAGACAATTGAGAATAGTTGCTCATCCGGGAAACTTTCACGCAATGGGATAGCTTCCTTGTCTACAACAAGACGGCTTAAATGATCCGCAACGGTGTTCTCAATTCTTTTCTTGTCTTTGATTTCAATATCGAACTCTTGCAAAAGTAGAATCCATCGTATGAGCCTCGGTTTCGCCTATATTTTCATAAGCAAGTACCCAAGCGCTGCATGATCAGAAAAGACAACAACTTTTGTACCAATTAGATAAGAGCGAAACTTTTCCAAAGCAAAAACAATGGCTAACAACTCTTTTTCAGTGGTTGTGTAGTTTTGTTGGGCCTAATTTAACGTTCTAGAAGCATAATAAATAGCATGAGGTATCTTTCCCACACGTTGCCCAAGCACCGTACCAACCGCATAATCACTTGCATCACACATGAGCTCAAAAGGCTTGCTCCGATCCGGTGGTTTAATGATAGGGGCTGAAATCAAAAGTTCTTTCAAACGATTGAATGCCCCCATACACTTTTCATCAAAGTTAAAAACCACATCTTTATGCAATAAGTTTCAAAGTGGTGATGCTATCTTGGAAAAATCCTTGATAAATCTGCGATAAAAACCTGCATGACCAAGAAAAGAGCGTATCTCCCTCACCATAGTGGGAGGGGTTAAAGCACGAATAAAGTCTATTTGAGATTTATCGACTTCCAAGCCTTTAGAAGATATTATATGGCCTAAAACTATGCCATGAGTTACCATGAAATGACAGTTCTCCCAATTTAGCACAAGATTTGTTTCAACACATCGTTCAAGGATTAATGAAAAGTTGTGCAAGCAAAGGTCAAATGAATCACCAAAGACAATAAAGTCATCCATAAACACTTCGATTATGTTTTCAACATATTCTGAGAAGATACTTACCATACACCTTTGAAAGGTAGCTGGAGCATTGCACAAGCCAAAAGGCATCCTTCTATGAGAAAAAGTACCGAAAGTACAAGTGAAAGTGGTTTTCTCTTGATCCTCCGACGCTATCATAATCTGATTGTAACCTGAATAACCATCAAGGAAGCAATAATAAGAATGTCCAGCTAAACATTCAAGCATTTGATCAATAAAAGGCAATGGAAAATGATCCTTCCTAGTGGTGGCATTCAATTTCCTGTAATCAATACAAACTCTTCAACCGGTTTGCACACGAGTTGGGACAAGTTCGTTCTTATCATTCTCCACCACCGTCACACCTGATTTCTTTGGTACTACTTGTACCGGGCTCACCCACTTGCTATAAGATATGGGGTAGATAACACCCACGCCCAAAAGCTTTAGTATCTCCTTTTTCACAACTTCCATCATGGGAGGGTTCAAACGACGTTGCACATCCCTTGTAGGCTTTGCATCGTCCTCCAAACGGATTTTGTGCATACATACGGCAGGGTTTATACCCTTGATATCGGCAATCGTCCATCCTATGGCCGTCTTGTACTTCCTTAGCACCCTTAGAAGTTTTTGCTCCTGTAATTCACTAAGCTTGTTAGAAACAATCACAGGTAAATCTTCCTTGTCACCCAGGTATAAGTACTTTAGGTGATCGGGAAGAGGTTTCAATTCTAACTTTGGGGATTTAACAATGGAAGGTACAAGCTTTTCATCACTGCATGGTAAAGAAACAAGAGAGATATTATGAGTTTCTGGGCATCCTTGTAGTTAATTAAGATCACCAAGGGCTTCCTTGACTTCATTACCACACTCTACACCATTATCCATGGATGTAGTCAAACGGTTTCCAAAGCATCATCACCATTCAATTCAAACACTTGTTGTCCCAATGTATCCATAACATCAATGGAGAAACAAGAGTGGACATCACTAGGATATCTCATCATCTCGAATATGTTGAAACGTATTGTTTCTCCATCAAACTCCATAGTTAGCGTTCCCTTGTCCACATCAATAATGGTTTTCGCCGTTTTCATGAAGAGAAGACCAAGTAGCAGTGGAAGAGACGAGTCCGGTGACCCTTCATTCATCTCTAACACGCAAAAGTCAGCTGGAAATACAAGTTGATTAACCTGCACAAGAACATCCTCAACAATACCCATTGGGTAAACATTAGAGCGATCGGCTAATTGCAATACAATTCCAGCCTTTTTAAGAGGACCTAACTCAAGTGAATTGTACATAGATGCAGGCATAAAATTAACGGATGCACCTAAATCCAACATAGCTTTGTTAAATGTGGTGTTACCAATTGTGACCGGAATGTCAAAGCTACCGGGATCCTTACATTTCAGTGGTAGTTTGTGTTGTAAGATTGCCGAAGCATTCTCCCCACACTTAGCACTTCATTACCTTTGAGCCTTTGCTTATTGGTACACAAGTCCTTCAACACTTTCGCATACTTGGGAACTTGCTTGATAGCATCAATGAGTGGTATGTTCACATGAATATTCTTTAGAACGTCTAAAATCTCCTTTTCTAGTTCCGCCTTCTTAGAACTTGCAAATCTGCGAGGAAAAGGTAAAGGAGGAACATAAGTAGAAACCGGATTTTTAGAGTTAGGAATAGGTACCTCGGGTGTTTGGGGAATTTCATCCCTTTTTTCCTCCAAAACCGGCTCCTTTGGTGTTTCCACCTTCCCCGAATCAGTAACCTCGGGTTGCACAAGTTGTGTACCACTTCTCAACGTAATAGCATTGACACCCTCTTTTGGGTTGATAGGTTGAGAAGGGAGTTTCCCACTATTTTGTGCCTTCAACTTGTTTATATCAATCGCCATGGAGCCCATTTGTGTCTGCAACTCCTTGATAGCACTCTTAGTTTCTTGTTGACTTTCCTTAAACATGGTAGAAATTCCTTGCATAAAAGTTTGAAGCTTTGCATCGATATCAGAACCTTGATTTTGCATCGATTGTTGTGGTTGCTGAAATTGTTGTTATTGCGGCTGGAATTGTTGTTGTTGTGGTTGAAATCCACCCGAACGTTTGAATGTGGGTTGTTGAACCGCGCCTTGCTTGTTTGCATAGCTAAAGTTGGGGTGATCCCTCCATCCCGGATTGTAAGTGTTGGAGTAGGGATCATATCGTCTTTGTTGATTTGGAAAGACCGCACTAGCTTGCTCCAACTCTTCACCATATGAAGGTAAAATAACCGCAGCCATCTTTTGCATCATTTGCTCCATGTTATCCATCCTTTGATCTCAGTGTGATGATGACTCTGTAACTTCATGCACTCGCCTAACCATTGGTTCACTCTTGTGTAGAATTGTTGCGAGTTTGCAACCATGCTTTCAATCAACTCGGTAGCTTGGGCCACCGTCTTGTTCACTAGTGCACCACCACCCGCTGCTTCAAGAAGATATCTATCACTTGGTTGGAGACATTCGTAGAAGTATTGTATTATCATCACGTCACTAAATTGGTGGTGTGGACAGCTTGCCACCAATCTCTTGTATCGCTCCCAACATTCATACAACGATTCTCCTACGTGTTGCTTTATCCCACAAATGTCTTTGCGAATTTGAGTAGCCTTTGACGCAGGAAAATACCTCTCTAGAAAGAGTTTCTTCAACCCGTTCCATGTGTGACACTTCCGGATGATAAATAATACAACCATTCCTTAGCATTGTCCGCCAAAGAGAATGGAAAAGCTTTCAACATTGCACCATCGGCATTAGTCTCCGGTGGTATCATGGCCGGGGAAGTCGTCGGAAAAGTTCTCAGGTGACCGGAAAAGTCCACCCGGTCACCGGTCAAACGAGTCAGTCAACATGGTCAAGCTCAGTGAGTCACACTGAGTCAAGACCGATTCAAATCAGCTGATCCCATGAGTCAGAACCGAGTCATCTAGTCAAGTGAGCTAACTGGGCTGACTTGTCTGAGTTAGTGTTGGCCAAGACCATTGCATAGGCCTGAACTGTGCTGCACAATCATTGTGCATCACCAGTGCACTTCCCATGCAAATCAAGGATGTGAAAATATTGGATAAGGGTTTCAGCTTCATTTGAATACAAGTTAGTTTGATTTATACTGCTCATAATAATTGCATGATTGATGTATTGCAATATGATTGAATGTTTGTTTAGTTAAATCTAGAATTGATTGAATTCACATCCATATCTATATCTAGTTTAGGGTTTTCATCAAGCGATAACCTTGAATACAAGTACCACGATATGATTACGGATTGTAGTGATACTTTCTCGTAATCATATGTAGAGATTGACCTTTGTTCGAATTGATTGCGCAATGTATTTCAATTTCATTGATTAGCCTATTTCACCATTCTTAATGCATCGTTGGGAATTCAGTCCAACTTTGTGCACCCCTCTAAAACCGGGGTGCACATTCCGGTACTCACCATTCGCCGATAGAATATAGAAAACCACTTTATCAAATCTCAAAACCACTTATCCTTTTTATTTTTTGTATTTTTTAATACTTTTTTATTATTCCTGATTAGAAATTGCTAGAAAACACTGCACAATTTTCTGCATTTCGTACGTTCTTCCCAAAACTCAGAAACTTCATACACATCTATCTCTCTGTTTATTCGATTAAAATCACGTCACCATGAAATTTTTCTTAATTTTGAAATTAAACAACTTTGAATCACAAAGGCTAAACTTGAGTCATCAATTTTTTTCTTTAGTATTTGTTAGAGCATAGCTCGGTCGACCTCGCATGCGTTGCTATCTCAAGCATGTTTGTCAATGTTAGTGATCAAAACTATAAGTCTTGATTTCTAGTCTATTATAGCTAAGTCTCGGACTAGGATCGAAAGTGTAGTTAAGCTCAAGAACTTCATGTCGATTCATCATACAAGACGAAGATCTACTCAAGGAACCGGTGGAACTTCATCAACAAAAAGGTATGTGGAGACTTGAACTTATCTATCACTTAAAAGTCTATCTACTATATCTCCTACTCTTTGAGACAAAAGTCGTTTGATATATAGACTTTGATTGTATACACTTGGTATTTCGAGCCGAGTATATCTCGTCTATCTATATCTCGAAATATGTGTTGGTAAGCTTTTCGCTTCGATCAAGTTTATCTTTACCTAGTGAAGAAAGTCATGATACATTTCAATCATCTTGAAAATTGCTTTGACGAAAAATGGTGTGACAACTGTATAACGTCCTCTAAGAATGATTGAATGATTGGAATGAGAGTTTAGATTACATAACTAATGATGGATATAAGCATTGTTGTGGAAACACATATATGTATAAGTCTTATTCCTTGAACCAAAGTTTGCGAACTTTATTGATCAAGAGAACCGGAAGAATGGCGCAAGCCAAGTCCGCGAACTCCGTCCGCGAACTGCCGAAGTTCTCATCCCGAGAAGTTCTGCTGGAGTTGGCAAACTAGTTGCGTTAGACTAAGTCCGCGAACCCAGTCCGCGAACCGACGAAGTTCTCATACCCGAGAATTTCTGCTGGAGTTTGCAAATTCTGCCCGGTAACTTAAGTCCGCGAACCCAGTGTGCGAACTTAAGAAGGTTATATATCTAAAGATGATTTCTGAACTTAAACTTAAAAAGACTAAGGAATGCAGTTTGCAAACCGTGGCTATAAAAGTTCATGAACCGATTCAAGTGAATCAAATCATCTTTGCTTCAATTGTGTCTTGTGTAGTAAATGATATTTCCTTGTAATTGAACAACTCTTTAACTAGTTCGTTTGAAGTAAATTGAACTAGTTATGGTAAAGAATAACATGGTTGATATGAAATGCTCCTGTGGATAACCATTTGGTTGACTATTGTTGAACCAACAAATATACACGGTTGGGTACGGTTATACAAACCTAGAAGCGTATATTTTATGTGTGTATAACAAGCTAAGTTTTCGATCTGACGGTTGAGAAATATTAGCTTGAATCTAAATCGGGTTTTCATCTAACGGTGAATATTGAATGCTTTGTTACCAAGTAACTTTGATTGCAAACCATGATTTGAAAGACTATATAAGGGGAACTCTAGCATCTGTGCAAAACTAATCCTCAAACCTCTCGTGTGAACTAGTTGGCTTGCTAGAGTCGATTCTCCTTTAACCTTTGGATTTCTTCTCTAAAACCAGGTTAACGACTTAAAGACTTCATTGGTATTGTGAAGCCATACCGATACTACTTTATCGCAGTTGTGTGATCTGATCTTGCATCTTCTATCATACGAGTACAATCGAAACGATTGGCTTGAGATTGATATATATCTCCGATAGGCAAGATAAAATAAATCACAAACATCTTCGTCTCATTGTTTCTGATTCCACGACATCCTCTTCGTTTAAATACAAGTAAGATTGTTGTGAGGTGATTGATAACTCTAGACTGTTCTTCGGGAATATAAGACCAGATTATCAATTGGTTCATGTTCACCTGATTATATATCAAAAGACGGAACAAAAACTTTAGGGTTTTTCTAAGGGAGACAGATTGATCCTTTGATAGACTTTTCTGTGTGAGACAAATTTGTTTATTGTTAAGCCTGCGATTTTGGATCGTAGCAACTCTTAGTTGTGTCTAAGATCAGCTAAGGGAATCAAGTGCGTAGTATCCTGCTGGGATCAAAGACGTAGGGAGCGCAACTGTACCTTGGATCAGTGGGAGATTGATTGGGGTTCAACTATAGTCCAGTCCGAAGTTAGCTTTGAGAGGCTAGTGTCTGTAGCGGCTTAATACAGTGTGTGTTCAATCTGGACTAAGTCCCGTGGTTTTTCTGCATTTGCGGTTTCCTCGTTAACAAAATTCTGATGTCTGTGTTATTTCTATTTTCGCATTATATTGTATATCTTTATAATTGAAATAATACAGGTTGTGCGTTAAAGATCAATCAATTGGAAATCCGACCTAACGGTTGTTGATTCATATTGATGGACACTTGAATATTGGTCTTTGGTACCATCCAAATCATTCCTTGTATTTGATTAAGACTCGCTGATTTCTAGTAGCTTGAGTAAATCAAATCAAGAGAGAGGTATAAAACTCATTGACATATTTTTAATTGATTGAGTCGAGTTTATTCTCTTAAAAGTTAATCCGAATTTGTCCATACAGATTGCTAAGCGAAATATTGGGTGGTGTTGTTAGACCCCCGCCTTTTCAGTATTGTTACTGGCTTTTTTCTTCATACACATATATATATATATATATATATATATATATATATATTCATCTATTGGTTTCTCAAAATGTTCTTAGTTAAAATGGAACGTTAACCTGAGATCTATTCTTGTGTTATATGCTCTGAATCTGATCGTTTCATGTTTATTCTTTGTAATCAATCTTTTTTCGTCCATGGAACATTAATTTGATTAAAACTATTTTCTGATAGAGGATTTCAAACACCAGGATTAGAATCATCAACATCTAATTTTTCTTTCTCCACTGAATAAGATCATGGATTCCCGGTCCTATTAGTTGTGACTTCAAATTTATTTGCAGCCTTTACATTTATTTATTTTTAATGAAATTCTAGGAGAAAAAGAAAGAATTAAAAAAAAAAAACTAAAACTAAAACTGGTGAAACTAAGAGTGAAGGCCGGAATGTGCACCCCGATTTTATAGGGGTGCACAAAGTTAGACTCATCTATAACATTCTTAACTGGTTCAAATATGAAAATTAAATTAGAATTAATAAATAAAATAAGAAGTAGCTAAATCAAAATATTCCACCAACACTTACCGCCAATCCTACCAGTAGCAAACTCCAACAACGATAAAAACAACAACGCCGGTATAATCAAAGACTACCAACGAAGAAGAAGAAAAATAAGTGCATACAAAAGAAAAAAACACGTATAGAAAATGAGGATTATGGAAGAACGCGCAATCGGGGATACTTATATTAATTGGGAATATAATAATAAAATAAAATAGGATCATTTTGAAGTAATTTTCAAAATCCCTTATCCATACACTTTTATTATTCCTACAATGCCCTTATATTTCAAAATAATATTTGATTTTTATTTATTTTTAATAAAATATATTTTAATTTTTAGATATTTAATTTTTAATAAAAATATTATTTTTCATAAAAAATTAACAAAAAATTATTACAAAAAAAATATTTTTAATAAGAAAAGTTAATATTTCTAACAAAAAAAAATTCGTTGAAATAAATATTATTTTTCTAATTTTTTTTTTATTAAAAAATTTAATAAAAAGATATTTTCATACAAAAATAAATTTTTTTTGTAAATATTTTATGGTAAAAATTGTAAAAATTTATTGTTTTTCATAATCAAGTTTTAATCTTTTATTTTAAGAAAAATCAATTTTAAAAAAAATTTAATAAAAAAAGAAAGAGAAAATTTAAAAAATAATTAATGAAAAAAGATTTAAAAAATAAATATTGATTTGATATTTGAAAGGGATAACTTTGACTTTTCCACACTTTTAAGACACCCATTAGCAAGATACTAAGGATGGGAATAGTTTTCCATATCCCCCAATTAATAAATATATTCCCTAAGGGAGCGTTCTTAGGAAATGGGTATGGGTTCACATTATAGATATGGCTTATTTATTTTATACATTCAGTTAATAAAAATGCTACACACACTCAAAGAAATGTCTCGTGAATGCACCGTGCCTACGTGGTGCGACAGCTGGGAAGCCAGCGTTGGATAAACACTATTCACGGTCAAAGTCGTGTCAGTATTTCGATTTTATAATAGTTTCTTTCCCTCTGCATCTTACACCGTAAAATAACCTTGAGATTCGATCTTAAAAAATCTAAACAGACATTGATATCTCGGATCAAGACCTAAATCTTGCTACATCCCCAAGCCATTTTTTTGAGTCGAGAAATGAGAGAAATAGGGAGAAATAAATATCAAACTGAGATTTTCTACATTGTTTTGTTTGAAATCAGTGACTTAATTCGAGTCTGTAACCCGTAACGTGAAGTTTGATTTCTTCTGTTACTTTTTTCTCCATTGAAATCTGAATAAGAAGAAGATTAGGGTTTCTCAAATTTGATCCAAGAGACGTCGAAATTGAGTAAGTCTCTATATATATCAAAAGGATTGTTAAACAAGGGTTGTTGTTGCTTTATCGATGGGAGGTTATTCCGATGAAGAATCAGAAAACCAGGTAATTTAGGGTTTCTTTAATTAACTCTGTTTGTGTGAAATTGATTTATAATTTGATCAAATTATGATGGGTTTGCTCTTAATTTAAGTATAATTAGATGTATTAGGCCTAATTTAAGTTTCTTTAGGAATTAGGTGAAGTAATGTTGGTAGTGATATTACAGAAGCAAGTAAAGGGGGTAATTTGAACAATGGATGTTTGGCCAAATTTCATTCTACAATGGATGAACAATGAGTGTTTTTGAAATTCTAATTTTACTTTTGGTCCGTGATTCATCAAATTCGTTGTTCTCATTGTTCTGTCTTATTTCCAAATTGGTACAGTATCTCTTTCAAAGTTATTTTTTGTTTAGGAAAAATATAACAATGTTTATATATTTCAAATTGGGTATTAAGTATTCTTCTATTTATATATTTCGTTTCCTCATAATATAACAATGTTTCTGAACAAACCCTTTTGTTCTTGCAAAGGAATCGGGCACAGAACTTTTCTATATTCTTACCAACAGTTGGAGGCATTGATCGTAAGTAATTTGCTGAGTAGGAATTTGGATGTTTACCTATGAAATATATATAAGAAACACATATGTCAGTTAAGAACATAAAATGAAAAATAAGAGTTTCACTAGCAGATTTGAGCTTTATCTCTGCATTTTCTTTTCCTTTTCTTGGTTTTTTAGTATACACTTTAGCTTTAGGTGTGTTTTCTTTAGGACGACATTTTTTTGGTGCCACAGGTGGATTACAGATCTTTTTACTTTCAATCGGTGGAGACTTAGTAGGTTCCACCTTGTCATTCAACTTGCAAGTAGACTCCTCATCGAAATTACTGACCTCCAATTGCGCTTGTATCCATTTCTTAATATCTGCAAACTTGACATCACTTGAAGACGCTGCATCTGCAAGCACAGCAAAGGAATTGCATAACTCGTTGTATCGCTTCTGTTTGGGAGTTAATTTCCAAGCATCAGAACTGTTTTGTATATCCGTGTGTATTGGTTTCAACATCTTTTCGCCATCTTTGTAGAAGGTATTTTTCTGGAAGCAAAAATATATCATTACGATGTAACACCATAATCACTTGCCTGCAAACAATTCCCCGAAACTCAAAATTATGACAACTGCACTCAAATTTACAATCATCTCTTTGAAATGACACCTTGTAGATAACTCTTATCATAATTTTTTCTTTTTCATCTTCAGGTGGAGATTCAGGAGTACTTTCAAGACAAGTACTTTCAAGATCAGTACTTTCAAGACAAGCATTTTCCTCCTCCTTTGGTTTTGGTATCCATTTTTCTTCTTGTATGTGATATGTTAACACCTGGGAATCACCAACAACATTAACCACTTCACAATATGTCTTCTTTAGTTACTCCTTTTGAAACTCGAGGAACTTTTCGTTAGTGTAAATGCTTCGAACCTGTTTTTCCATTTCATATTCAGTTTTGGTTGGGATGACACTAAAAAATGACTTTGCATCTTCCTTGAGCTCCTTCTCTATTTTATCTTTTAATGCACCTTCATATTTCTCCACAAATTCTTTCAATGACGTCTTTGCTGTAACATATTTATCAAAAAATGCATTCATACTTTCGGAACGTTGAGTTGTAAACATTCCTCCCCAAAAATAGGTCTTCACGAAACAAGGAACCCATCGCTCTTTATCTTTATACATATCATTCAACCATTTACTCTTTCCCTAACTTTTATACCTCTGAAACATTTCACCCCAACCCTTTTCAAAATCAGCCGGACTTTGTGTATCATAGACGACTCTTCTCAACTTAGATTTTATTTTCATGTAATTTTCATGGCTGCTTAGCTTTTCAGGAATCTTCTTCATGATATGCCATAAGCACCATCGATGTTTAGCACGTGGAAAAACAATTTCAACCGCAACCTTCATGCCACTATCTTTGTCAGTGATAATATCCTTTGGAGCAGATTCTCCCATGCAATTAAGCCAAGTTTTAAACAACCAAACAAAAGTTGGAATGGTCTCATTTGCGAGCAATGCACATCCAAATAGAATTGACTTCCCATGATGGTTTACCCCAACAAAAGGAGCAAATGGCGTATCATATCTATTTTTCAAATAGGTTGTGTCAAATGTTATGACTTCACCAAATTCCTTGTAGGCTTGTATGCATCTTTCATCTCCCCAGAAAACATTCCTCAAACATCCCTCATCGTCGAAATCGATGCTATAAAAGAAACTTGGGCATTGTTTTTGCATCTTAACAAAATAATTTTGAAGTGCTGTTGCATCTCCTTCACCTAGTTCGATACGTTTCTCACTCATAAGCATATTTCTAGCATCTTTCTCACTAAATGGAAGATTCTCATATCTGAAAAAGCGGGGGTCTAACAACACCACCCAATAATTCGATTAGCAATCTGTATGGACTAATTCCGAAATACTTTGCTAGAAAATCAACTAGACAGTCAGACTCAATCTAGATAAAAAATATCTCAAGGAGTTAATATCTCAAACTCTCGATTTGATCTTTACTTAAGCAAATAGAAATCTGCGAGTCTTTATGAAAGAGATATAACTTGGACGGTACCAAAGACAAATGTCCAAGGATCAATCAATATCAATCAACAACCAAAGGTTGGATTTCCAATTGATGATCTTAACGCACAACCTGTATTATTTCAATTATATAACAAATATAATGCGTAAAAGAAATAACAAAGATACCAGAAGTTTTGTTAACGAGGAAACCGCGAATGCAGAAAAATCCCGGGACCTAGTCCAGATTGAATACACACTGTATTAAGCCGCTACAGACACTAGCCTACTACAAGCTAACTTCGGACTGGACCGTAGTTGAACCCCAATCAGTCTCCCACTAATTCAAGGTACAGTAGCACTCCTACGCCTCTGATCCCAGCAGGATACTACGTACTTGATTCCCTTAGCTGATCTCACCCACAACTAAGAGTTGTTACGACCCAAAATCGCAGGCTTAAACAATAAACAAATCTGTCTTACACAGACAAGTCTATCTAAGGATAAATCTGTCTCCCACAGATAAATCCTAAAAGAGTTTGTTTCGTCTTTTGATAATAATCAAGGTGAACAGGAACCAATTGATAATCCGGTCTTATATTCCCGAAGAACAACCTAGATTAATCAATCACCTCACAACAATCTTAATCGACTAGCGAAACAAGATGTCGTGGAATCACAAACAATGAGACGAAGGTGTTTGCAATTACTTTTTAAATCTTGCTTATCGGAAAACTCTAACGATCTCAAGCCAATCAAAGATTGTACTCGTACGATAGAAGGCGCAAGATCAGATCACACAACTACGATAAAAGTAGTATCGGTATGGCTTCACAATCCCAATGAAGTCTTTAAGTCGTTAACCTGGTTTTAGAAGAAGAAAACCAAAGGTTAAAGGGGAATCGACTCTAGCGAGCGCACTAGTATCACACAGACGTGTGGGGATTAGTTTTGCCCAATGCTAGATGTCTCTTATATATAGCCTTCAAATCAGGGTCCTGCCTTGGTTACAAAGCAATCCATATTCACCGTTAGATGAAAACCTGATTTAGATTCAAGCTAATATTTCTCAATCGTTAGATCGAAAACTTAGCTTGTCACACACACTTGACGTATACATTTATTGGGTTTGTGAAAACCATCCCCAAACGTGTACGTGTATGTTAGTTCAACATAGTAACCCAAAAGGTCAACCATATGAGCATCTCATATTAACCTGGTTCTTCTTCACCATAACTAGTTCAAATGACTTCAAGATGAACTAGTTAGAGAGTTGTTCAATTGCTATGAGATCTTATGTAACTGCACAAGACACAATTGAAACAAAGATAATTCGATTCGATTGAATCGGCTCATGAAATTTATCCACGGTTTACATAAAGCATTCCTTAGTAATTTAAGTTTCATGTTCAGAGCACATCTTTAGGTCATAACCACTTAAGCTCACAAAAAAGTTCGCGGACTTAAGTTAACCGGCAGAGTTTTCCAAACTCAGCAGAAATTCTCGGCAAGAGAACTTCCGCCAGTTCGTGGACTAAGCACACAAACGAGTTTTTGGAAATCCCAGCAGAAATTCTCGGTCGAGAACTTCCTACAGTTCGCGGACTGAGTTCGCGGACTGGGTTCGCGGACTTGGCAAAGCCAATTCCTCCGGTTTCTCTTGATCAACAAAGTTCGAAAACTTCGGTTCAAGGAATACATGCTTATGAAATCTAAACTCTAATTCCAACCATTGAGACATTCTCAGAAGACGTTATATAGCCGTTATTCACAGACCGTTTCCCGTCAGAGCAATTCTCAAAGTGATTGAAACTTTTCATGACTTGCGTAACTAGGTGAAGATAAACCTGATCAAAGCGAAACGCTTTACCAACACATGATTTCGAGATATAGATATGCGAGATATACTCAGCTCGAAATATCAAATGTATATGATCCAGTCTATATCGCATACGACTTTTTGTCTCATAAGAAGTAGGAGATAAAATAGATAGACTTTTGAATGATAGATAAGTTCAAGTATCCACATACCTTTTTGTTGATGAAGTTCCACGATTCCTTGAGTAGATCTTCGTCGTTGTATGATGAATCACCATGAAGTCCTTGAGCTCAACTACACTTTTCTATCCTAGTCCGAGACTTAGCTATAATAGACTAGAAATCAAGACTTATAGTTTTGATCACTAACATTGACAAACATGCTTGATATAGCAACGCATGCGAGGTTGACCGATCTATGCTCTAACAATCTCCCCCTTTGTCAATTTTAGTGACAAAACTATTAATACATATGGAATACAAAAAAGATAAACTTTAGTGGCTCCTATTCCATAGTCTAATCTTCAACGTTCCTCGAAATCTTCGTCCTTCCAAGTACTCCAATGATCCCAAAGGTTGTAAGTTTAGCACCATCGTTGTTGAAGATCCGTAGCTATAACAATGAGAGAAATCGAGATTCTCGATCATTATTATACAGTGTCATAGTATCATTATATAGAATCAAAGTCCAATTGTATCACGACTTTAACAATAATACTATGATGATATATATCACTCCCCCTTAGTCAATACTCCATCTCGATCATGGAAACCACTCCCCCTTACACAATGATCAGAAAATCATATGTATTTGTAGTGTGAACTACCTTATTTCTCCCTCTTTTTGTCAATAAAATTGACAAAGGTAAAAGAACGGGATCATAATGAAATTTCCACAAGAGAGATTTCATAGACCAAAAGAAAAAATACATACCAGCTTAATTTAGATGCAATCTTATAGCCGAAGCTAAGAGCATTCATCAAGGAGTTTTAAGATACAAGATAACTCATATAAAATTCCACAGTCGCACACCCCGCAAGATATTACCATTAAGCACAAGTTCAAAAGAACTCTCCCCCATTTGATGTCATTCCCGAGAGAACAACAAGAGCGACCTTAATTTCGAAAGAAAAGAAGGATTTTTAATTGGACACCAAAAACCATAGGAATGATTTTCTATATCCAAAACTCAACCAAATTAATCACACCATGATTAATTTAATTGGAATACACAACTAAATCAAACCACAAAAGTGATCAATTTAATTGATAGTGCTCAACATAAGTAAACTTATGGAGCTACGACTAAGTTAATCATACAGAGATAATTAACTTAACCGTTCACCTATACTCAACATTAGGAAAACCTTACGGAATATACGACTACATTAACCACAAGAACATGATTAGTATAGCCATTCATATACTCAACACAAGGACTTGTGGAATATATGAAAACTCAACTAGATTAATTACAAGAGAACCTATAATTAATCTAGTTGGAATACAAATAACCAAACGAATCACCGAAGTAATCAATTTAATTATTTTTGGGCTCAACATAAGAGAACTTATGGAACCCCGACTAAGTTCATCATAGAATATGACAACCTTAACCGTACATGTACTCAACATAAAAAAGAAAACTTATGGAGTACAAACTAAATAACCAAACTAGTTGATTAATTTAGTTCCTAATGCTCAACATATAGCATCTCGTGAAACAACCAAAGAAGCCAAAATAAATCGATTTAGTTGTATCGTGCTCAACATGAGACACACAATGGAGCCTTCACGGTAAACAAAAATAAATGGATCAATGAAGATCAATATCGTGGATAACATACAAGGATCTATTTTATTTTTCCATCACTATATGCATAATGACATAATAGACTTTATCATTGCCAACAAAAGATTTCATCCTATATTCCATCAAATAAATGACTGCATAGGCATAACTTTTGTATTTATCAAAAGTCCATTCTTCCTTTCATCAATACGAATACCAATTCATGAACGACTTTACTTTTGACAACAATATGGGACCTTCAAGTTCACGGAAGCAAACAATACACATCCCATAAACATATTGCAATACTTCAAAATCAAACAGATTAATACTGCAATAAACATCATCCTCCAAATATTTTTAGAATTTTAAACCAATAAACCTAAAAAATAACATAAGAAGATGAAACAAAATAGCTATGTGTAGTCACAATCTTCGCTATTCAAAACACTAGTTATTCTTCCAACTAAGCCAAAAAGAAGACGTACTAGGTATCTAAACTTCTTGAAAATCATTTCACTTACCTTGAATATTCTTCTCGTATTCCCTATATTCTTCAAGATCATCTTCGATTAGGTCAATCCTTGATTCAAGATTATCCATTTTCTCTTCAAGTCTTTTGGAAGAAACTTCAAGTTCAATTTTCAGAGCACGAACTTGTTCCAAGATGAGATTCATGGTTAAAAGAGAGCTTATCAAACTGAGAGACAGTAGGGTTCTCATCAGAAGAAGAGACATGTTTGTCATAGCACATCTCATTGTCAGAAGAATCAAAGCGAATCTTCTTTGAGGGAAACAGAACTGTCCATACATCACTTTCTTTACTTGAAAGACTAGAGGAGGACATGGTAGAGAAGATGAAATGAAAATGCTGAAAAGGTAGAGCTTTAAGAAGAATACCGATGTAGAAATTCCAAAAACACCATTTTCACCAAACCCTAACAAAAGTTACCCGAAAAGCAGGAGCCGTTTGTGAACAAGACCTGGTAAAAGCAAAAACATAAAACAAAAAGATTATATCACAGTCCTCTCGTAGATCATGATTCTTGTATAAGAGGAAAAACACAAGAATAATTTTTCAACAAGATTACTGAGCACAAGGCCTCCAATCCAAGATAGGACTAGGATAATCTTTGCAAAGAGAGAAACTATCCATCGGACTAGGTTTCTGCTTATTCATTTGAAAAGAAAAGTTGTGCAGAACTTTCTTATCCTTTGTAATCATAGTTTTAAAAAACTTGATTGTTGATCTTTGCAAATCCTGCACCGTTTTTGGAAACACCCTTTGATGAACGGTAGAATTCCTTTTCTCTTTCAGTATACAACGTTTAGATATGCAGGACTGTTTTTGATTTAACGTGTTAAGATGATCCTGAGTTGAACAGAGATTTGGTAGACCCTTTTCCGAAAAACTCTTGGAGTTCAACACAAGAACAGAAGAGGTTTGCTGACTTGACACAGTTGGATATGTCATGAAGAAATCATGAGAATGATTTTCAGCAAAAAGACTATGGGAGTAATCATAGATTTCCTCAGGACTATAATCGAGAGTATTCATCCATGCTTTTGTTATCTCTCTTACCTCAGTTTCTGGATCTTCTGAAGTGACCTGAACACTTTTATAGCACGTAAGACCAGTTTCATTAGTAAGGAATTTCTGGATATTCTTATCCTTTACATTGACTAACGGAGAGTCTTTTTGAGACTTTCTTTTGCTACGTCTGAGTATTTTCTTAAGTTTATGTATAAACAGAGACAACGCAGAAATAAAGCAATTCTCACTTTTCTCGTTCGTCAATTTGGGACGACAAGTTTTACAATCAGGAGAAGTGACATGAGTGTTAGAAAATTGATGGTCATCTCTTGACATGTACTCGCGATCGAAAATTCTAAGTTTTCCGACAAGTGTGTTTCGTGAAAGAGTATTAAGGTTATTTCCCTCAACGATGGCATGTATTTTAGATTCGTATCTGGATGGCAGTGATCGGAGGATTTTCATCACAACTTCCTTTTCAGGAATGGTCTTACCCAATGCACATGATTCATTAAAAATTTAAGAGAATTTGTGATAAAGTCGTCAAACGAATCTTCTTCTGCCATATAAAGGTCTTCCTGTTCGGAATTAAGGTTTTGAAGCCTAGCTTCCTTTTCACTGGGGTTACCTTCAAATTCGTTTTCTAAATTATCCCAAGCTTCTTTAGACGTGTTGCACGAGGCCACATGATGTCGAAGATTTGGGGTAATAACATGCAAGATGACGTTCAGCCCGTCGGAGTTTTGCCTTGCAGCAGTTAACTCGACAACATCATACATAAAAAATTATTTAGGTAAAAATGCATTATTTTCCATAACAACGGGAGTCTCATAGCCATTCACAACATAGATCCATGATCGGAAGTCACGCGACTGAAGAAATGTGCGCATAGCAACTTTCCACCGTAGATAGTTTGAGCCATCGAAGACTGGTGGTACGTTTACGGAGATAGCACTTCTGTCCAAAAAGTCAGATCGTTACAAACACAGACTTGTGAGGTATTAAAAGGTGTTTGCCTGCTCTGATACCAATTGAAAAAGCGGGGGTCTAACAACACCACCCAATAATTCTATTAGCAATCTGTATGGAGTAACTCCGAAATACTTTGCTAGAGAATCAACTAGACAGTCAGACTCAATCTAGATAAAAAGTATCTCAATGAGTTAATATATCAAACTCTCGATTTGATCTTTACTCAAGCAAATAGAAATCTGCGAGTCTTTATCAAAGAGAGATGACTTGGACGGTACCAAAGACCAATGTCCAAGGATCAATCAATATCAATCAACAACCAAAGGTTGGATTTCCAATTGATGATCTTAACGCACAACCTGTATTATTTTAATTATATAACAAATATAATGCGGAAAAGAAATAACACAGACACCAAAAGTTTTGTTAACGAGGAAACCGTAAATGCAGAAAAACCTCGGGACGTAGTCCATATTGAATACACATGTATTAAGCCGCTACAGACACTAGCCTACTACAAGCTAACTTCAGACTGGACCGTAGTTGAACCCCAATCAGTCTCCCACTAATTCAAGGTACAGTTGCACTCCTACGCCTCTGATCCCAGCAGGATACTACGTACTTGATTCCCTTAGCTGATCTCACCTACAACTAAGAGTTGCTACGACCCAAAATCGCAGGCTTAAATAATAAACAAATCTGTCTCACACAGACAAGTCTTTCAAAGGATAAATCTATCTCCCACAGATAAACCCTAAAATAGTTTGTTCCTTCTTTTGATAATAATCAAGGTGAACAAGAACCAATTGATAATCCGGTCTTATATTCCCGAAGAACATCCTAGATTAATCAATCTCCTCACAACAATCTTAATCGACTAGAGAAACAAGATGTCGTGGAATCACAAACAATGAGACGAAGGTGTTTGCGATTACTTTTATATCTTACCTATCGGAGAACTCTCACGATCCCAAGCCAATCAAAGATTTTATTCGTACGATAGAAGATGCAAGATCAGATCACACAACTACGATAAAAGTAGTATCGGTCTGGCTTCACAATCCCAATGAAGTCTTTATGTCGTTAACCTGGTTCTAGAAGAAGAAAACCGAACGTTAAAGGAGAATCGACTCTAGCGAGCACTAGTATCACACAGACGTGTGGGGATTAGGTTTGCCCAATGCTAGATGTCTCCTATATATAGCCTTCAAATCAGGGTTTTGCCTTGGTTACAAAGCAATCCATATTCACCGTTAGATGAAAACCTGATTTAGATTCAAGCTAATATTTCTCAACCATTAGATTAAAAACTTAGCTTGTCACACACACTTGAGGTATACGTTTACTGGGTTTGTGAAAACCATGCCTAAACGTGTACGTGTATGTTGGTTCAACATAGTAACCCAAAAGGTAAACCATATGAGAATCTCATATTAACCTGGTTCTTCTTCACCATAACTAGTTTAAATGACTTCAAGATGAACTAGTTAGAGAGTTGTTCAATTGCTATGAGATCTTATGTAACTACATAAGACACAATTGAAACAAAGATGATTCGATTCGATTGAATCGGCTCATGAACTTTAGCCACGGTTTGCATAAATCATTCCTTAGTAATTTAAGTTTCATGTTCAGAAAACATCTTTAGATCATAACCAATTAAGCTCACAAACAAGTTCGCGGACTTAAGTTAACCGGCAGAGTTTTCCAAACTCAACAGAAATTATCGGCAAGAGAACTTCCGCCAGTTCGCGGACTAAGCACACAAACGAGTTTTTGGAAATCCCAGCAGAAATTCTCAGTCGAGAACTTCCGACAGTTCGCGGACTGAGTTCGCAGACTGGGTTCGCGGACTTGGCAAAGCCAATTCCTCTGGTTTCTCTTGATCAACAAAGTTCGAAAACTTCGGTTCAAGGAATACATGGTTATGTAATCTAAGCTCTAACTCCAACCATTGAGACATTCTCAGAGGACGTTATATAGCTGTTATTCACAGACCATTTCCCGTCAGAGCAATTTTCAAAGTGATTGAAACTTTTCATGACTTGCGTCACTTGGTGAAGATAAACCTGATCAAAGCGAAACGCTTTACCAACACATGATTTCGAGATATAGATACGCGAGATATACTCAGCTCGAAATATCAAATGTGTATGATCCAGTCTATATAGCATCCGACTTTTTTGTCTCATAAGAAGTAAGAGATAGAATAGATAGACTTTTGAGTGATAGATAAGTTCAAGTCTCCACATACCTTTTTGTTGATGAAGTTCCACGGTTCCTTGAGTAGATCTTCGTCGTTGTATGATGAATCTCCATGAAGACCTTGAGCTCAACTATACTTTTCTATCCTAGTCCGAGACTTAGCTATAATAGACTAGAAATCAAGACTTATAGTTTTAGTCACTAACATTGACAAACATGCTTGATATAGCAACGCATGCGAGGTTGACCGAGCTATGGTCTAACAATATCCACCTGCTTCAACTACTAATGAATGAAAACTTTTGTTGGTTCTAATTCCTGCCTTCTTATTTAATAAGAGATTATTCTTAGACGCGATGTCAGTTTTTTTGTTGCATCTCAAATGTCGAGTACTACTTGGGAATAACTCATGGTTGTGATCATAAAAAAAAAAACAGAAATTCTTCGTTTATCATCTCATTCAAGCCTTACTGATACATGAGCGTTACAACCAATTTTTGAAGTCGGTCCAGCATTTAATGGTGTGCCTGATAAGGTTCTATGGTTTCCTCCTCGAACACAAATATAACATATATGTCTAAGTATTCCATTATCCTTTCTTGAAGATCGTTTTACAACGCCAAACCCCCGTTGCATACCAAAAATTATATAACATTCATACATTTCTTCTGCAGTATCAAATTGCATTCCTATCTTTAATTCAATTTTCTTAGTTTGATCTTTAGCATCCAAAATCTCAACATATGGATATTCATCAACATCACACTCTTCTACATCCATATCTACACATTGAAACTGATAATTTATACAAGGAAGAAAAACTGATAACTTTTTTATATAATTTGGTAGATTAGGGTTTATAAAATATAAGTTTTACCCAATTAACCAAATGAAAAACGAAAGTATAAATCAATGGAAACATAAATCAGGGAAGAAAAATATGTTACTCTTCGAAATTGAGAAATCTTTCCTGATTAATAGAGATTGTGCAGACCCTATTTTCGATCTTTTTTTTTTCTCTTTCTCAGTCATGGAAGGAAACTGGATCCGAACTTTACTGTGATTCTAGTCATCTTTCTACTAATATCTAGCCTCAATTATGACAGGAAAAAGAGAGAAAAAAACAAATTCAAATTAAAGAAAAGTTTGACCTGCAACAATACTTATCAATGCTGGCAAAGCTAGCTGTCACACCACGTAGGCACGGTGCATTCATGGGACATTTGTTTCGGTGTATGTATCATTTTTGGTCAGTTAACTGATGAGTGCCAAATATTGTATATATTTATCCCTTTTTGTTGGCAATTTAACTCATCTTTTATGCATTAATTCTACATTTTATCCCATATTCTGTATTTTCATTGTTTTCAAGAATAAATATTTTTATTAATTAATTTTGCATTTTTAGGTAGTAAATAAAGTTCGGATGAGTCGCGGAGCGAAAAGAGCAGAAAAGTAGTGAAAAGCCGGGAGAAATTACGCAAGGAAGCCGCGAAGAATGGTGCGCACAACCTCATTTTCTACACACAAAAGCGCCTCCGTTCTCAGCCATCAGATCATTTCTCAGAAGCATCCGACGGTCGCTCCTTGCTGATCATCAAAATCTGATGTCTCTGCCAAGCACCACAGCGCTGAAATTCCAAGCCTTCAGATTAGATGGTAGTTGAATCCAACGGTCGCTCCCTTGCTGCGCATCGAAGTTTGATATACTCGCCTAACACTACAACACCTAACTCCATCAAGTACCGTTCATTTTGTTGTATTATATAATCCAACGGTCGCTCATCGCTTGCCTCCGAATCACCGTCCGATCTACCAATCATCATCGCATCCCACGGTCGAGATTCGCCAAACATCAAACTCGATGATCCCGCTACACACTTTAGTGACCGAGCCACTACACCCCAACCAAACATCACCTAAGCTCATTCTATCGACCCATCACCACCATCACCCCAGCGCTGCAGACCACCATACCCTCTCCACCTTCTTCCCCGACAGTTGCAGGGCTCTGCAACTGCAACCCCTCTCTGCCATGCCGCCAACACCACCCCTATCACCACCAGAACACCACCACCATCACCTACATCTTCCCTAGTCGTGTCTGTCTTGTTCTTAGCATTAATTTTTAATGCTACCAAGAAGACATACATAGCTAGGGTATCACAGTGGAGAAAAGAAGGACAATAGGAGCAGGAAGAGCATCATAAGGACGATTCAGAGCATGGGTCGAGCAATTTTTGGAGTTTGGAGGCCAAATTTTGGGTAATAATTTATCCCTAAATTGTACTGTGTATTGATACTTTTGGGAAAAATGTGTGTGAAACCCTAATTTGTTAATTTGGGTATAAATAGGCAATGTGTAGGAGATGAAAAACTTGTTCTTGGACTAGCCAAGTTTCCACCCAATTTGGGTTAGCTTAATTTCAACTGTTACTGTTATTATCTTGCTCCTGTTACACTGCACTGTTAACCATTTGCATATGTTTTTTACTGTGATGTGTATGATGTTGTTGTGTGTATCTGTTTGATGTTTGTTAGCATGTTCTAATTCACCACTAGGGTGAAGATGAAACCTTAAAGCCACTGTGTAGGAGATTACAATTTTTGCTTTTCATCACTTTGCTCTCACATTGTATGTCAGGCATACTCTGTAGTTAGGATACCCCTGTGACTGAAAGTGCAGCAACCCATGTGAATTGCTTATGGTCCAAACCTCAGACTAGTTATGCTCTAATCAGATAGCTAGTACCTTGGGAGGACAATTTGGTTGTAATTGGAATATCCAACTTAGTCTAGGTGGAATCATTGCCCTAGTTTGCCACCCATCTTCAACTGTTAGTATTATTTTCTTTCACTTGTTTGGTTTTTCTGCATTTTCTGTTTGCATTTTTTCTGTCACTTTTGCTCCTGCTGCATTTCTTCTATTTGCTACAATTGCTGCTGCAGCTCTTGTGCTGCTGTGCAGTTCTTTTTCTGTCACTTTTGCTGCTGCTGCATTTCTGCAACTGCTGCTGTCAAGCTGCAGCTGCCTTTTTCTTCTACTGCAGCACTTGTGCTGCTTTGCTTCCTCTCCTGCCCTGCAACTGCTGCAGCCCTTGCTCCTGCTGTTGCTTCCCCTGCTAGTGCTGCTGCTGAAGCTGCTGCTGCAATCCTTGCTGTGCACCTGCTCCTGTTGTGCATTGCCCTTGCAGTTGCCAAGCCAAGTCCAAATCAGCCCAAAGGCCCAGATTCTTTACTAAAACAGAAGCCCAAGGTCTAGAACAACTGAACCCAAGTTCCAATCCAACTGAGCCCAATTCAAGCCCAGTTAAGCCCAAGTCCAAAGTTCAACTGAACCCAAATTCAATCTAGTGAAGCCCAAAGGCCTAGCTAAACCAAGCCAACTGAACCCAAAGGCCCAGATTCTTGACTGAAACAAAAGCCCAAGGTTTAGTTCACTAAGGCCCATTTCACTAAGGCTCAAAGCCCAGTTTAGGTTAAGGTTAAGACCCAATCCAATTCCACTGTGGGCTTAATCAAAAGCTTAAGTTTAAGTCCTAAGCCCATTTGCACTTCAAAGAACATACTGAGCCCAAGCTCAGTTCCTTTTATTTTTAACAAACCCACTAAGCCCAATTCATTCAAAGGGCATTCAAACCCATTAGTACTCAAGGCCCAATTTAAGCCAAAAGGCTTCTAAGCCCAAAGCAAACTAGGAACCCAATTAGCTAAAACACTTCCGAAACACACCCGATCTCTGTGGATCGACCCGTACTTGCACGAGCTACAACTGACGACCGTGCACTTGCGGTATTACTGTAGGCCCGTTTTCATCGCATCATTTTTATACACCTTTCGAGGCCTACCAAGTTTTTGGCGCCGCTGCCGGGGATTGGTGCTGTGTTTTATCTGTGTTTTTCTTAGCTATTTTTGTATTTCATTGCATAGCATTTGCATCTGCATCTGCTTCACTTCATTTGCTGTTGGACCTGCTGTTCCGAACCTGTTTTTCCTCTGCTGGGACGCCACCAAGGAAAAGAACCAAAACCCAACTGGGTTTTTGCAACAATATCAGAGCAGCTGGGCTGTGCTTAAAAGGTAACCCATTTAAGAGAACCCGAATTGTGGGCTTCCAATTTTTTTTTAATTGTGGGCTTGTAATATTAAAGCCAATTTTTGGGCTTCTCTTATTTTCTGTTGGGTTTGTAATAATTTATTTGTGGGCTTGTATTTGTTTAATTTGTGGGCTTGTTTAAATTCTTTCATTGGACTTGTATTTTGGACTCTGGGTTTAAACCCAGCTGAGCTTGTAACCGATCACGCTAGTTGAACTCGTTAGTGGGCCGAGTACCCAAATTCTAGGCCGAGATTTTGGACTCAGTTCCACCAAAAGTTTTCAACCAAGCGGAGCCAAAGCAGATACAAAACAAACAGTGGGCTTGCTCCCATTCAAAAACCAAATTTTATTTTCTTTTTTTAAAAAAAAAAAAAAAAAAAAAAAAAAAAAAAAAACCAAATTTTACTTGCTCCCAATTTTAAAACCAAATTTTATCTTGCTCCCAACATTAAAAACCAAATTTTTCTTTTCAAACCCGACAAAAAACCAAATGTTACCCATAAAAACCAAATTTTTCCCAAAAATCCAAACCCATTAAAAACCAAATTTTGGGCTTTGTAACATAGTTACTTAGCTTTTGAGCCCAATCATGTATAGATCTTTTTCTACAGTTGGGGAATACAATAAATCCCTTAGAGAACTTGCGTATGGACAAACTTCACGTTATGAACCTCCCACGGACCATGATGTCAATAGTCATAGGAATTATTATGGACATTTTCAAAGTCCCGAGCCGCAATACATGAACCCTAATGACTATTCATACATGCATCATTCGCCACAACGTGAAAATGAACATTTTGCTAGTGCCTCACTCACACAATCATCACTTATGGATCAATTAGAAGCTCGAATCGCAGCTTTAGAAATGCAATCACATGAGGAATCTGTCACATCTAATTTTCTTAGGCAACCTGAAATCTATGCATGTCCCGCATGTGGTAGTTTAGACCACCCTGTTGAGCATTGTCATATTTTGCATAATTTTAGGCCATCAAGAGAAAATCCAATGTATGAAATGCCCATGAATTGTGAGAATGGTAGTCATTGGGACCATAATCAATCCTTTGAGGGTTGCGATCAATATTTGTAGACCCTAATGACCATGCATACATGTACCATTCACCACAATTTGAACATGAAGAATTTTGTACTCCCATGAATTTAGACTCCACCACAGAAGCTTTAAACTCAGTGAGCAAAACTTCGATAGATCTACATCACGAATTAAGGCACATTTAGATCAGATTTTGCTTCACCTACAAAAGGAGGAAATTCATGAGGAAATGTATGTTGTCCCTAATGAAGTGTCTAGTCCCATCATGTAAATGATGATTATGAACCTAATTTAGAGGAACATGAATCGACTAATGACACCACCACTTTTAATGAGGACCAATATGCATGCTACCATGATGATGATTATGATGATTATGATGATATATTAGAAGAACATGAAAATATTGTGGAACCTGTTGGTTCAATAACATATGGCTTCTCGCCCTCGACCTTCATGAATGTTGTTTTTCTAATACTCATTGTAATTCATATGATTTTGATATTGACATGGGATTCGTACAATTATTCTGTGAAGATGAGCATGACATAGGAATAGTTGAATCTTCTGTAGACACTAATATGCATGAAAATATTTTGATGTGTCTGATTCTCTACCTAGGTCACATTGTGATATTTCTCCTGATTTGCCGATGCATGAGAATGAATTTGTTATGATGTTGATGATTCTGAGTGTGAACTTGCTAAATTGATGATGATTGTGAGCATGATGTGACATGTGTAGATGATTTAGAAGATTTTGATTTGATTGATGATAATATGCCTATTCTTCTACCTAAGTCACAATCTTGGCCTTCCACCCAACCTAGATTTGGTTTGTACCAATATTGTAAAACCAATTTTTCTGAGAATTCCTAACCTAGGTTTGGAACTGTGTGCTTCCCAAGTCCTCTTGGACTATTTTGCTTCCAAATATAATACATTTGAGGAACCACAGTTGGAAATAGCATGTTTGCCCGTCCCTAGCACAGTTCATTTCGAGCTAGACCTTTTGCATGATGAACCCCCAAACGCGATTTTGTTTTCAAAACTATATCTTCTGTAAAATCCAGGTTTGGGGGTAGCTCATTTTGTTTCACAGTTTCACTTGCATTTCTTCATATTATTATGTGTGAAGCTGTTGAAATGTCTACACTTTGTCTTTTGGGTTGATCCTCAACTCTTTAGATTGTTAGTGTATGGTGAATTTTTTGTATATAATCCAGTAGTAAAATTTCTTAAAATTTCTTAAAAACTTTTGTTCCTTTTGTATATATTTTTCTAATCCAATATGATCTCGGCTGAAATATGTTGGATTTTTGCCTTGAATAACGGAGTTTTAATTCTGCTTTCGCCGAAATCGGGTATTCTCTCTCCTTTTACTCTACTCAGCATGTCCCTTTCCATATGTTGCATTTTAATTCTTTCCATATTTTGAAACATTGAGGACAATGTTTAGTTTAGGTTTGGGGGTATAGAGTAGATGCCACGATAATATGCTATAATTGAAAACGAACTCCTTCTTCTTTTTGAAAAAATTGAAAAATTCAAAAAAAATTAAAAAATCAAAATTCAAAAAAAAAAAAAAAAAAAATCATAAAAATGGAGCTCATTTACCTTGAAATGTTGACTCTTGTGCAAATATGTATTTTATTAGGAGTCTTAGTCTAGATATTTAGGCACCCTGATTCTAGCACAATTCACATAGTGATAAGAAATTTGCACGCGCACGATCTACCAATACATGTATGGCCTCGATCTTCAAGGTGTTGGATAGGAAGTCGATTGCCAATCACTTTAGAATACTGAACGAAACTTGACTAGCTTGTTCTTTGGTTGGTTGGGATAGAAGATGGAGGTTACATTAAGAAAGACAACCATCGAATTTAACTGGGTGCATCAAAAAGGGCTACCTCTTGCAAAGTGTCATGTAATTTTTGTTTCCTTTTGTATATTATCAAAATGTTTCCTTATACAATTGTTAAAAAAAAAAAAAAAAAAAAAAAAAAAAAAAAAAGTATATATTCAGAAAAAAATATCAGAAAAATACCAAAAAATCAAGTATTTATCAATTCCATCATCTCTTGTTCCAAAAAAAATAAAAGAGATTTGTCAATGTAAATAAGAGTCATGTAAATAGTCATCTTTGTTGTTTCGTTGTAATAAGCAAGGAGGGTGTATGCCATTGATGTACAACGCGAGTAATTGTGAAATACCTCCAACTCATCACAATTCTCGTAAAGTCCGGACAGCTAGCTAGATTTCGACCTCAGTTCTTAGCCTGAGAAACTATCTCTTGGTGATTAGTAGTCATGACTTCAGATCTTTCTTTACACATGTGTAGATACACTTTACACTCTTATCACATGTCCGTTTTGTTATCAGTGCTAGGATTGTGCCTTCGATAGCTAGATTGACATCTCCATTTTGCTGTGAGCTTAACTGTTTTGCACATGTCACGTTTGATGGAATATGAGCTTATATTTTGTCCTTAGGTTTTGTAGGCACACCTCTGGTAAACCTTCACGAGACTTCAACTCGTCCACTAGGGACACTTAGTGGTTTAAAAGGCTTAGTGCATACGCTAAATGCATTCGAGAGACCAGCGACAGTGGTATAGTTAGGATTTCCTTAGTTTTGTTTTACTTGAGGACAAGTAAAATTCAGGTTTGGGGGTATTTGATGAGTGCCAAATATTGTATATATTTATCCCTTTTTGTTGGCATTTAACTCATCTTTTATGCATTAATTCTACATTTTATCCCATATTCTGTATTTTCATTGTTTTCAAGAATAAATATTTTTATTAATTAATTTTGCATTTTTAGGTAGTAAATAAAGTTCGGATGAGTCGCGGAGCGAAAAGAGCAGAAAAGTAGTGAAAAGCCGGGAGAAATTACGCAAGGAAGCCGCGAAGAATGGTGCGCACAACCTCATTTTCTACACACAAAAGCGCCTCCGTTCTCAGCCATCAGATCATTTCTCAGAAGCATCCGACGGTCGCTCCTTCATGATCATCAAAATCTGATGTCTCTGCCAAGCACCACAGCGCTGAAATTCCAAGCCTTCAGATTAGATGGTAGTTGAATCCAACGGTCGCTCCCTTGCTGCGCATCGAAGTTTGATATACTCGCCTAACACTACAACACCTAACTCCATCAAGTACCGTTCATTTTGTTGTATTATATAATCCAACGGTCGCTCATCGCTTGCCTCCGAATCACCGTCCGATCTACCAATCATCATCGCATCCCACGGTCGAGATTCGCCAAACATCAAACTCGATGATCCCGCTACACACTTAGTGACCGAGCCACTACACCCCAACCAAACATCACCTAAGCTCATTCTATCGACCCATCACCACCATCACCCCCGCTGCAGACCACCATACCCTCTCCACCTTCTTCCCCGACAGTTGCAGGGCTCTGCAACTGCAACCCCTCTCTGCCATGCCGCCAACACCACCCCTATCACCACCAGAACACCACCACCATCACCTACATCTTCCCTAGTCGTGTCTGTCTTGTTCTTAGCATTAATTTTTAATGCTACCAAGAAGACATACATAGCTAGGGTATCACAGTGGAGAAAAGAAGGACAATAGGAGCAGGAAGAGCATCATAAGGACGATTCAGAGCATGGGTCGAGCAATTTTTGGAGTTTGGAGGCCAAATTTTGGGTAATAATTTATCCCTAAATTGTACTGTGTATTGATACTTTTGGGAAAAATGTGTGTGAAACCCTAATTTGTTAATTTGGGTATAAATAGGCAATGTGTAGGAGATGAAAAACTTGTTCTTGGACTAGCCAAGTTTCCACCCAATTTGGGTTAGCTTAATTTCAACTGTTACTGTTATTATCTTGCTCCTGTTACACTGCACTGTTAACCATTTGCATATGTTTTTTACTGTGATGTGTATGATGTTGTTGTGTGTATCTGTTTGATGTTTGTTAGCATGTTCTAATTCACCACTAGGGTGAAGATGAAACCTTAAAGCCACTGTGTAGGAGATTACAATTTTTGCTTTTCATCACTTTGCTCTCACATTGTATGTCAGGCATACTCTGTAGTTAGGATACCCCTGTGACTGAAAGTGCAGCAACCCATGTGAATTGCTTATGGTCCAAACCTCAGACTAGTTATGCTCTAATCAGATAGCTAGTACCTTGGGAGGACAATTTGGTTGTAATTGGAATATCCAACTTAGTCTAGGTGGAATCATTGCCCTAGTTTGCCACCCATCTTCAACTGTTAGTATTATTTTCTTTCACTTGTTTGGTTTTTCTGCATTTTCTGTTTTGCATTTTTTCTGTCACTTTTGCTCCTGCTGCATTTCTTCTATTTGCTACAATTGCTGCTGCAGCTCTTGTGCTGCTGTGCAGTTCTTTTTCTGTCACTTTTGCTGCTGCTGCATTTCTGCAACTGCTGCTGTCAAGCTGCAGCTGCCTTTTTCTTCTACTGCAGCACTTGTGCTGCTTTGCTTCCTCTCCTGCCCTGCAACTGCTGCAGCCCTTGCTCCTGCTGTTGCTTCCCCTGCTAGTGCTGCTGCTGAAGCTGCTGCTGCAATCCTTGCTGTGCACCTGCTCCTGTTGTGCATTGCCCTTGCAGTTGCCAAGCCAAGTCCAAATCAGCCCAAAGGCCCAGATTCTTTACTAAAACAGAAGCCCAAGGTCTAGAACAACTGAACCCAAGTTCCAATCCAACTGAGCCCAATTCAAGCCCAGTTAAGCCCAAGTCCAAAGTTCAACTGAACCCAAATTCAATCTAGTGAAGCCCAAAGGCCTAGCTAAACCAAGCCAACTGAACCCAAAGGCCCAGATTCTTGACTGAAACAAAAGCCCAAGGTTTAGTTCACTAAGGCCCATTTCACTAAGGCTCAAAGCCCAGTTTAGGTTAAGGTTAAGACCCAATCCAATTCCACTGTGGGCTTAATCAAAAGCTTAAGTTTAAGTCCTAAGCCCATTTGCACTTCAAAGAACATACTGAGCCCAAGCTCAGTTCCTTTTATTTTTAACAAACCCACTAAGCCCAATTCATTCAAAGGGCATTCAAACCCATTAGTACTCAAGGCCCAATTTAAGCCAAAAGGCTTCTAAGCCCAAAGCAAACTAGGAACCCAATTAGCTAAAACACTTCCGAAACACACCCGATCTCTGTGGATCGACCCGTACTTGCACGAGCTACAACTGACGACCGTGCACTTGCGGTATTACTGTAGGCCCGTTTTCATCGCATCATTTTTATACACCTTTCGAGGCCTACCATTAACCACATGAAGGACTATAAGGTCATTTTAGAGCGATTTTGTGCCAACCCGTACAACTGGTTTGACTCTGTCTGTCTACTTAGAGCTTCTCCAATGGTCATTGTGTGTGTTTCCTATGTGGCAACACAAATAAGACATCCCCGATCTATTTTTTCTTAAAATTAGAGAGAAAAGAAGATCCATCTCCAATGGTATTGCATATATCCTTTTCATTTAATTAGTGTAATTTTTATTTTTCATAATTAAGATTTTGCTAAAGCTAAAAATGGTTGGTTAATATATTAAAGACAATTCAATTAATTAAAAGCTGACTAGCATGGTAGACAATGTCAAGCAGAATGTCTAAAACTTGACATTCTACTTGACATTGTCTACCCACAGTCATCTACACATTGGTTTAAGACATCATGGTTGGAGAATGATTTAGAAAAAATGGATGTGTATCCTAGGTGCATTTTGACATTTATCTCCACACACATGCCATTGGAGAAACTCTTAGCAAAACTGGAACTTTGTCTCAAATACAAGGCACAGTTTGGATAACTTGGCCTATGTAAAGAGTGGTCAGGATATGTCATGGGCAAAGATAAACCCATGGCTATTGGTGCCTGTTGATAGACACATTTTTGTGTCCGAATTGTCCTCAGTGTCTCTATTGTTAGTGCTTGATTTTGTACTTATTATGGTGTTTTTATGTTTGTGTAGGCGTTTTTGGAGAAATACACTTGTGTGGAAAAAGTTGCTCGAAAAGTGTTATTTGGACTCCCGGAGAAAAGTACTAAAGGAACCCTCACTTTGGATAAGGGCACCCCCAGGCACCCTAACTGTTAAAGGCGCCCACGTTTTTGGTTAAGAGGCACCTTCATCTCCTTCGTTTGAAACTGAATATTTGCGGGAAAATAGTCGCAGCTCCTGGCAGTTTTCTCGATCGGATTTTGGATGGGTTAGAGGCAGAATAAATCGCTGAAACTTCATAGGTGGACGTGATATAGCCTAAAAATCTTGGTATGCGCCTTTGGTTCGATCCAATTTGGATGGATATTCCGCGAGAAGCAAAACAGGGCATTACGTGCATGGGAGAGTTATTTCACGGGATTGCATGAGTATGAACGATTTCTGAGCATGTTTGTTGACTCGAGCAACAGTTTGGAGCGTGTCAGAGATAAATAAGGAGAGTGTGCAACTGTAAGGCGCGTGAAGAGGTAAAAAAAAGAAAAAATATCTCGTATCTTGCATGGAGAATAATCATAAATATTTTGCAATTACTCGAGAGATTTGGAGTTCGTGCGGGTATAAATATGTTTCTGGGGACTCAGAGAAAGGGTGTCGAGAGTCTGGGGGGCTGAGGAGAGCCAGAGAAGAAGAAATTCGAGTTTTTCCAAACTCGGTTTCTGCTGCTGCTGCTGCTGCTGATGAACATGAAGAACACGAAGAACGGACCTGCAAAGACAGTCTTTTTTTAACAGTTTCAACGACTCACAGCCGTGGGTCGTACTTCAGAGGCAGACTTATTTTTTTCAGAGTTTGCGACACAGAGTCGTGGGTCTTAGAGCAACAATATCAGTGACACATATTGTGGGTCGTAGTTCTTTGGTTTGTAACAAATATAATTGTTACAAACCCGGTTTTGAATTATTTCTCCATTTTCATCATTTGTAAACACCCTTTGAGCAATAATAATGATTTTTGAGCGTGTTTCCAACATGATGAGCGGCTAATTCTCCCACAACCAAGGCAATGAGGAAGCTATTTACGCATGAATAATTGGTAACTATTTTATTTTCTCTAATATTTAATTATAATTCACTCAATCACTGCTTTTGCAGAGTTTTAAATTGTTTGCGTAATTTTCCTAATAAGTTGTGATTCAATTAGATAGGTTATGCTTTGTTTAGATAATCTATGCTTAAGGGATACAATTGATGTTTGAGAATTCGCTTGATTATTAGTGAGTTAAGATATAAAGGACTTAAAAGATAATTAGAGTTTTGGATTATTTACCATCATTAATTCATGTGTAATAGTGGAATCAGTGTCTTGGTGTTTTTCTCATACCTCTCGCCCACTTTGTTAATATTTTTGTATATAATTTTATTAAATCTTTAAATTTAATCTTCACAAGTCCGAGAGTTTGAACCTCATTACTACAACATCATTGAAAATACCATCAATTTTTGGCGGCGCCGACGCGGATTTGTGCTTAGGTAGAATTTTTAGTTTTTTTTTTTTATTATTTCATTTGTTCTTTTTACGTTTCTTTGGGTGTGTCTTTGTATTACAGGTTTGAAGTTGGATACTAAAGACTTGGAATCAAAGCTTAAAGCCAAAAGAGAAGGAAAAAGACAAAGAAAAAAACAAAAGAGCGAAAGAAAAAAAAATTCAAAAAGAGAGAATTTTTTTTTTTTTAGAGATCTTCCATTTTTTGTAATTTTATTTTTTCTTTTGCACTTTATTTGGACTTTGGACTTGGACAATTATTATTTTTATTTTTTTAAACCCTAAGGAAGGGTACATTAAATATAAAACTGTTTGCAAGGAAGGACGACGATTACAATATCGTCTCGGCCCCTCGGGTTCGCACATGACATAGGAGTCGTGGCCCGAGTCGACTTCAGCGGTTCTGCACCCGTCTGGTACGGGAGGTAAGCTTTCGAAACACCCGCGAATCCCCTGTCAGCGGGTTTATTGTATGCCTTAAGGTGAATATATGCTGAGGATTTGAATACAGTTGTTTTAATTTCCTAGTAAAGGGCAAGGCCTGGCCAAATTAAGATAAGGACTCGGATTTCATCACCGTTTCCTTCTTGCCCGCCTTAGGAAAACGAAACCAAACGCGAACCTAAGCTTAAATTTTTGACTAGAACGAGACCTATAGGGTAACGAGCTTAATAGGAAAGTCGTTCGAAAAATATTGGTTACTCTTTTGAGCATACTTTGAAGTTCATGATGGTTTTGCGAGTTGAATGCGTGACTGCGCCGCCTTATAATACCGGTGAGACCTTGGGTATCAAAGCTCCTCGCAGCTTCCCTCGTCAATTCAACTTACTTAAACTCGGATTGATTCCAGAGAGGTTTGCTCAGATTGTAACGAATTCCTTTCCGAAAGATTAGAAGCTGGTCTAGAAACAATCTAAGTGGAGCCATCATGCTTGTTGTTTGCTAGATTTTATAGGTTTGATTTGGTCGAGTCAGCCTTGTTTGTGATTGTGTAGAATTCCCTTGCAATTAAGAATGTCGAACTGGTATGATAGAAGCCAATACAATGATTATCGACCTGAATTTGAATATGGACATCATCCTTTTTATGACCATGTCGGGAATAGTGGTTGGGAACGCCATCCTTTGGAAGGATATGGGTCATACCCTGGTGAGCCCAATTACTATCCACACATGCATCAGTCTTACGAGCAAGAAGATTATAGTACTAGTTCTTCGTCTCTAGAGGATACAATCAAACTATTGAAAAGTAGTCCTTTTTATGATCCCTCTGTTCCTATTCCTCCTTTAGAAGAGTCCCTCAGGAAGTTAGCTGAGTCGACGCGTAAGTTAGTGAATGAATAGTTTTTGACGAAAGAGAACTTCTATAGAGAACCTCAAGGATGGCTGAGACGAACGAAAGAATTGCTCGAAATACTTATTCCAATATAGTGTTCCAATAATACCCTTGAAATGAGATAGTTATTTACATAATCAAGATGACAAGGTTAATTGGTAGCACTACTTGTTTTGATGAGGTTCGATCTTTTCATGTTATTATATGATGATGATGAGATAGTTGATGAGAATCATATATGTAGGCATAGTGATCAGGAATGTTACCCAATTGAGCTTTATAATGATATTTTTCTAGTTCAAATCCAAATAATTTTATAATTATTCACCTATTCAAAAGGACGAGGATTTGACTAGAGATACCCCGTTTTAGACGATGTAGTATTTCCTGTTTACAAAGCCGATAATGATTTAGAGGAACGAGTTTATTCTGAGAATAATTGTTTTAGAGTCTAGATTTAGAAACAATAGTCTTAGAAAGAAATGAACTCGTAGAAATGAGTGAGGATGAACCGACTTAGAAGAATCAATTGACCATTTTCAGGAATCCGATGACCTAGAAATTAGGGAAGTTGTGACTAGTCTTTCTAGAGACACAGAAAACTCTAAGTTTGGGGGTGATTATCATTCTCCGTGTGCTTTAACTCTTAGAAAGTTCCCTCGTGTAGGACTTGACATTTGTGCCTCAACCATCTTACAAGATTATCTTCACGTTTTCCGAACCTAATGATGTCCAGAGAAGCTCAGTGTTAGAAACCCATCCTCTGGTTGATGTGGTTAACCCAGGCTATGATACCAAGATTGACTTTGTTTTCCCACCAAATACTTTCTTCCAATTGTGGGAACATATGATTTTCAGATGTGTCGGTTATTAAGTTTTGAGACTAAACCTAATACTTTAGGATATTAGGGTCGACACATTTTCTTAAGAAGACCACTCTCTATTGTGGTCAGTTTTGTGAGTCAAGTCTAATTGACTTAAGGATCCCATTTTCAGGTTATTGTTATGTGCTTCTAAGTTCTTTGAGTATTTCCAGACTCTACAACCTGATCTTAAGAATCCTTCTTTGAGGAAGTCCAGCCTATGAAAAATTATTTAGACCCTTTTATAGCCTGAACCTGAGCCACAACTAGAGTAGTTGTCAACAAAATTAATAAGGGTATGTTCGGTATCTTCTTGGTCTGTTGCAGTTTCCTCTTCTTGTGGTTAGCACTTTTTGATCCAGTGACCCACAGTTATTCCGGCTACTTCTATGATTCTATGAGGTGACTAATTCCTTATGATGTCTGGCTGAAGACTTTAAACTTAGCACTTCTTGGGAGGTAACCCAATCTCATGCAACACGGTAATATCTTTCCTTAACTCTTTTGCTTCAAATGGTAACAATTTCTCTTTGTTCATATGCTTTTAATTTTATCTTTAGAACATTGGGGACAATGTTAGATTTAAGTTTGGGGGTATGGGAGAAACTTTTTAGTTGCACTTTTGAAACTTCTAGCATCACATGGTATCCGGTTAGATAAGTTTACATACTGTTTCTCACCGAAAAGATAGAAATTGGAATGCTAGGGATAACAACTTATTGAGACATTAGAGAAAAAGACATTGAGATCCTTGAAATTCAGGAGAGAACTTGTTCCTTTTAGAGGGTAACCGTGATGGACCTAACCATACATGATGGAAAGGCAAGTAGGTCAGGAAATGCAGAAAGACAAAGCAACCTCACAATGTAGTCTTAGTTACTGGATTGCGATTCTCTCTCAGTAGAAACTTATCATCATCAACAAGCGGAGCGACATCAAAATCTATGAAGAAAGTTGAAGACGTTTTAGTTTTAGAAGCAACAATAGAAAAGAATAATTCAAAAATCAAAGTTGAAGTTATAAGAGAAAATGATATAAGTTGTTAGAATCCATGATACCAAGACATCACAAGTTGCGAAGATCCAAGTTTTGAAAGTCCTTCTCTCATGGCCATGTAAATTGTTGTCTTGTAATTTTTGTTTCCAAAAAAAAAAAAAAAATGAAAAAAAATCATCGTTACGTTTTGCTCCATAAGGCCAAAGGGAAGTAGAAATTTATAAGTCAAGCAAGAAATCGAAGAGAAGAGTTAATTTTCAAGGTTCTATGAGGTTCGATAGTTTATCATCAACAGTTGAAGACCGAAGAAGACGTTGTTTCTACTGAGCACTATGAGAGAGTCGAAGAAAGATACATTTGGTTGCTTTGTTAGTCCGCTTTCAATCTGGCACAAGATCTTTCTAGCACTGGTTTAACTCATCACACGTAATTAGTCCAGTTGTGTAGCAGATGTCCCTCTCATCTTTATCTCTCTCCTAATCTTATCCAGCTGTAAAGCAGCGGACGCATATTATAATGTTTATCTAGCTGTGTAGCGGATATCTCTTTATCTAGCAGTGTTGCGGATGTGTCTCCCCTTTTCTTCAGTCAGCTTTAGAGCTGACACCCTTAATTTCTCCGGCATTCTAGTTACTTGGAGATAGGTTGAGAATATGTATGTCCTCATAGCTCTTTGGATACTTGTGACCAATTAGAAGTCATGGTTTTGTGGCTACACCTCTGGTAAACCCTCCCGAGATTAACTCGGTTTTATTTTCTAGATTAATTTTGCTCGAGGACTAGCAAATAATAAGTTTGGGGGTATTTGATAGACACATTTTTGTGTCCGAATTGTCCTCAGTGTCTCTATTGTTAGTGCTTGATTTTGTACTTATTATGGTGTTTTTATGTTTGTGTAGGCGTTTTTGGAGAAATACACTTGTGTGGAAAAAGTTGCTCGAAAAGTGCTATTTGGACTCCCGGAGAAAAGTACTAAAGGCACCCTCACTTTGGATAAGGGCACCCCCAGGCACCCCAGCTGTTAAAGGCGCCCACATTTTTGGTTAAGAGGAACTTTCATCTCCTTCGTTTGAAACTGAATATTGGCGGGAAAATAGTCGCAGCTCCTGGCAGTTTTCTCGATCGGATTTTGGATGGGTTAGAGGTAGACTAAATCACTGAAACTTCATAGGTGGACGTGATATAGCCTAAAAAGCTTGGTATGGGCCTTTGGTTCGATCCAATTTGGCTGGATATTCCGCGAGAAGCAAAACAAGGCAGTACGTGCATGGGAGAGTTATTTCACAGGATTGCATGAGTCTGAACGATTTCTGAGCATGTTTGTTGACTCGAGCAACAGTTTGGAGCGTGTCAGAGATAAATAAGGAGAGTGTGCAGCTGTAAGGCGCGTGAAGAGGTAAAAAAAAAGAAAAATATCCCGTATCTTGCATGGAGAATAATCATAAATATTTTGCAATTACTCGAGAGATTTGGAGTTCCTGCGGGTATAAATATGTTTCTGGGGACTCAGAGAAAGGGTGTCGAGAGTCTGGGGGGCTGAGGAGAGCCAGAGAAGAAGAAATTCGAGTTTTCCCAAACTCGGTTTCTGCTGCTGCTGCTGCTGATGAACATGAAGAACACGAAGAACGGACCTGCAAAGACAGTCTTTTTTTTTAACAGTTTCAACGACTCACAGCCGTGGTTCGTACATCAGAGGCAGACTTATTTTTCAGATTTTGCGACACAGAGTCGTGGGTCTTAGAGCAACAGTATCAGTGACACATATTTTGGGTCGTAGTTCTTTGGTTTGTAACAAATATAATTGTTACAAACCCGATTTTGAATTATTTCTCCATTTTCATCATTTGTATACACCCTTTGAGCAATAATAATGATTTTTGAGCGTGTTTCCAACATGATGAGCGTCTAATTCTCCCGCAACCAAGGCAATGAGGAAGCTATTTACGCATGAATAATTGGTAACTATTTTATTTTCTCTAATATTTAATTATAATTCACTCAATCACTGCTTTTGCAGAATTTTAAATTGTTTGCGTAATTTTCCTAATCAGTTGTGATCCAATTAGATAGGTTATGCTTTGTTTGGATAATCTATGCTTAAGGGATACAATTGATTTTTGAGAATTTGCTTGATTATTAGTGAGTTAAGATATAAAGGACTTAAAAGATAATTAGAGTTTTGGATTATTTACCATCATTAATTCATATGTAATAGTGTAATCAGTGTCTTGGTGGTTTTCTCATACCTCTCGCCCACTTTGTTAATATTTTTATATATAATTTTATTAAATCTTTAAATTTAATCTTCACAAGTCCGAGAGTTTGAACCTTATTACTACAACATCATTGAAAATACCATCACCTGTGCCACACGCTCTTTACACACGTGTTACTTAGTTGCTGTTGTAGGGTAGATAAGTCAATAACCCGTCTTCCCTCAATGGGTTACCCAAAATAATTCTCCCTCGAGTTCTTCGTCGTTCTGAGAAGACGCTGGATCCATTGTGTTTGCCATGGAATGTTCCTCGCGGATTTGGGGTTTTGTTTGGTTATCGATCGTCATTGGAATGGTCGAATTGTTTCTCAGATCCATCGGTGCTGAAAATTTTAATATCATGAGCCTCAATGGGTTAATAAGATGTCTCAATTGGTTCTCAATTGTCTCAATTAATCGAAGATAGAATAATAGGGAAAGATAAAAGGGGAAGGGAAAGAGAAGGATTCCATTGATAAGAGTTAGGGTTACATGGATATTATATCCTCTATGTACATGGAGAAGGGAAAACCAAAGATTCCCGTTTTTGGACCACACATCCATGGGAATGGGCCCTTTAACACTCCCCCTTGTGTGGTTCAACAACAAAACTTTATACATAGTGCTTCACATATAATGCTTTGAATTTAGTTCTTCAAATGTCATTCTCTCCTTGATGACTTGTGCCGAAATCAATTGTCTTACTAAAACTTTGACAAGGGACAACCCGGTGGGTTAAAACCTTGGTAAACTCTTCACATGTAGTACTTCACATGTTGTCTCTTAATTTACATGTAGTTCATCACATGCAATACGATCTTCACAGATCGATGACTCTAAGTTAATTACCTCGTTAAAACTTCGCCAGGGAAACCCAGAGGGACAAAACCTGAACTAAATAAAAAGAGTACAATTTTAAGAAAACTTAGAACATAGTTGGACTCGCATATGTTGCCTCATTAAAACCTTGACAAGGAAAACCCAGTGGGATAAAACCTTGACGAATGGAAAGCAGTACAACGTGACAGATGCAAGTAAAGGTGATCTGTTGCAGATGATTACTTCGTTCCATTGAAGTTGACTAGTTGCTTCACAACTCCTAAGGCAGAAAATCCTTGTGGGAAAGACAATAACCTTAGTTGGGAAATTACTTCCCAGTGTTTGTTGTTGTCTCATTAAAAACCTTACCGAGCAACAAAACCCTGTGGGAAAAAGTAACTTCGGTGAAGGAAAAGAGTTTAACACACCATTAGATGCTCCCCCTGATGTTAGACAATTTTCATTAGTCTAATGCAGTCAAAAGGAGTTTATCACACTTTACTTTGGTGACTTGAATGTTTATAAGACCATATTGTTGATTCTGGAAGTGACGTTGCTTAACATACTATCACGTTTTATTTCTTTGATTTAGATATTTTCAGTAATATCAACGCGGTCTTTATGTCTTCAACATTCAACATACTTCATGTTTTTAGTGTTGTTTCGCTAAAAACCATGTCAAGTAACAAAACCCTTGGGAAAAACTATTCTCGATCGAAGGAAAAAAGAGTACAACACAACTTCAATTTTGAAGTAAAATATGTCGACATCATATCCTTGGATCCTCCCCCTGATGTCGACATCTCCCCTTGATTACTTTCAGAGGTGTTCCAGACAGTTCCTTTAGTCATGTACTTTTCGAAACTGAATATCAGTAATGACTTAGAAAATAGTCTACCATATCTCCCACTGATTACTTTCATCGGAGAAGAGATTATTGTTCTTTCATAATCAACAACCTTTGGATTGCACTTTCGTTAGCATTCCTTTTTATGTCTTTGCAGGGATAATACAAGTTTATGTCAATGGTTACCTTTAAGTACATGATTACATTCACTCTACCATTCCAACGACGTTGCGTTGGCGCTGAGCTATATCTAGCTAACAAGTTCACTGAGGATGTAACATTTGGTCGAGTATATTATGCTAAGTACAATAATGCATCTACTATACTTAGATAAGGAAAGTTCATCTTCCGACACAACTTCGTCATCTTACTTTAGACGAATTGGTCATTTATGTACATTTGAAACTCGACTAATCATGGGAGTGCTAGCAGAATGCATATCCTTGTTAAATTTCCTGACAATGGAATATGCAAACTGATGAAATAATATACCACAAGCTCGGTCTTCTATTTCAGAACATAGATAAGATCGATATTTCCCAGGATTTTCATCTCAAATTCAGATTTTAAATAGATTGTAAGATCTCTTATTCCATTAAGAGTACTTATCATGTCCATACTGTCGACATAGATAGCTATAATTCTGAATCAGGAACTTATTTAATACGCATGGCACAAAACCTTACTTGTTTATCCCTTCCGAATCAAATAGTCACTTAAACTGGTATACCACATCCGCCTGATTGTTTAAAATAATAAGTGAGTGTTCCAGTGTAACTACAAACACACTTCGTGGTTTAGAGTCATTCGACTTGGGAAGAAAAAGGCCATCATGCACTTTTGCGAATATCTTCTATCTCTTGATTCTTTCAGAGATACGTAGCAACCACACACATATGCTGCATTTCAAGTCTTTTTGAAATTACTAAGCTAACTAAGTAGCCGAACACTATAAAGTTCATTACAAGAGAACAATTCCAGGGATTCGTGAGAAACCTCGCGCCACAAGGCGAGTATTTATACTTTAAGACTGTTTTCTTCTCATTATGCTTTGTGACAAATTAATCATGTATGTCCCACAGGCTTTGTACTAGGTTGGTTAGCACTACCACACTAAATACTCGTATATTTGTCAAAGAACTAAGTTCTACCTGGATTGCTTAGGCTAAATACGTTATTTATTTGAAATTAATCAAAATAAAGCATGGTTCGATCTCATTGTGCTCTACTTCTTGAGCAACTATTTATGGATTATATCATCACTGTGCACGCATGATCCTTCGATTGACTCATATGCATTCTCATAATCCGTTAGGATTTCATGGTTCTCTAGAATCATTTAAAATTTCGGTGCGTCCTCTAGTATTGATTCATGGACATAGTCAGAGACAATAAAATGAGATGATTTCATTAATGATACAAATTAGTTTGTGCCTTACTCATCTACTTCCTTTCTAGGTGAGCATTGACCGAACTTGGTGGTCTCTCCATCTTCCTTTATGGAGCCACGACCTCAACTACACTTCCACCAAGTGTAGTTGCAACACCTTAGTTTATGGTGTACCCCATACTGAGGATTTCTAACCTTGCAGGAATATTTGTAGCTGGTATGTGTGATCTTGTCACTTTAGCGACACCAGTGTACATTCTGAAAATCGATTATTCTTTTTCACTGCACATTTACATTTGTGGAGTACAAGAATCAATATGAGACACAGTGGGAACACACCACGACAATTCCTGTCGTTCCCTTATAAAATGTGTTTCTTATCTCCCCTTAACGACGAGAAGACTGTTGATGGTATTTTCAATTGAGTTGTAGTAAGAAGATTCGTTCACTCAGATTTGTTGAGAATTTGTTTTAAGACTTAATAAAGAAAATAAGGAAAAATATATATACACAATTTGTCACAAGATGAAGAGACGCTGAGACGCGGGATTCCACTACTTTTCATATTGAAATGGTTCAGTCATTAACTCTAGAAAATATAGCTCAAACAAAAGAAGTTGTGACTCTAGTTCTTTGCCAAAAATAGATTTCGTAAAATATTATTTGTAAGTTAAAAGCATGACGCATCTAAAGTATTTAGAACTAAGCATGTGGCATCTAACAAAATAACAAATAATTAATAGAAATCATAAAGCAATTAAATCTATGCAAAAAGTCAGTAAAAGAATTAATTCATTTACCACAATCATGAAAAGTTGCTTCCTCCGTTGTCCCAGTGATGGGGGTCTAGCTCCGCATGGTGAAAACACACTCAAAGGAATTTTTCATTGCTCAAAAAGGTGTTTACAAGGAGAAAATGGAGAAATAATTCAAAATCGGGTTTGTAACAATTATATTTGTTACAAACTAGAGAACTACTGTTTCTCTAAGACTGTCTCCTGAACTACGACCCTCGGCTGTGGGTCGTTACCACTGTAGCATAAACGACTGTCCTTAGGCGTCCAATGAGTGGGTCGATGTTCTTCGTTTTCTTCACAGCAGCAGAAATGGTGGTTTCCTGCCACTTGATTATCTCGACTTTCTGATGCTCTGATACTCTCCCAAACTCCTCATCCCCCTTGCTGACTTCTCAACTCCTCATTTATATACGCCAGAACCAAATATCTTCCCCTTAATTCCCAAATCTTCTCGCCATTAAAAACAATATCCGGGGAATATCTTTACGAATTTGCAGCTCATATAGTTTCCCATTTTATCTCCATCACGCGTCCTCTGGCAGCTAAGAACATGTAAACATGTTTAGAGAGAGTCAAACACCCTAACTGCAAACGCCAGCTCATAAAAATCCCGTGGATGTACTCCTGCAAAACTCGTGCTTCTCTGTTTTCTTCTCGCGGAATATCCATCCAAATTGGATCGAACCAAAGGCCTATACCAAGCCTTTTAGGCTATATCACGTCCACCCATGAAGTTTCAGCGATTTAGTCTACCTCTAACCCATCCAAAATCCGATCGAGAAAACTGCCAGGAGTGAACTCTTCTTCCCGCCAAAAAATGAAATTGAAATGAAGAAGAAGGGTTGCCCCCTATCCGGTCCTGGGGTGCGATTAGCAGCTGTCTAGAAATGGGGTGCCCCTTAGTAATTAGGTTACCCCTTATCCAAAGTGAGGGTCCGTATAACAAATGTCCTCTGGGGGTGCCCTGAGTAACTTTTCGAGCCGATATTTCCAAGAATGTTTATTTCCCCTACAAACACATAAAACACCATAATAAGTACGAAATCGAGTACTAACAATACGGAACATTGAGGACACATTGGACACATAAATGCGTCTATCAATTGTCTCATTAAAATGACAACCCGCAAATCTAGCGGTACGAGATCTCCTGCCAAAGGTTTTAAAAATGCGGATAATTTTTGGGAACTCATTTCCAATATAACTACCTAACAGTTTTGAAGACCCATCATAGTACGATGTGGAATCGTAATGGCACATGTATACTGCAACCAAAAATGCGTAAGAACACGAATGTCAGGCTTAAATCCAGTTACCAACTGGTACGCAAAAAAGGTTGACTAATATAGGGGTCTAAAAACTAATTAAGTAAAGATGCGCGTAATATTGCATATCCCCAAAGCAATGAAAGGTAGGTTAGTACGCATAACCTACTCCTTAGACATCATCTGTAACATTTGATGGTAGTCTGTGCGAGACCAATGGGTATAAGGTGCTTTACATTGATCCTATTAAACATGCAATTTTCATCAAATCCTTTTGATGTACACTCGCTAGCATTTACAAGGGGTGGTGAGCCCTTACATGTATTATATGTGCTAGTAGTTTTCCAAACGAAAAATTTCTTGGAAACTATAACTAGTCCAAAATGTCAAAACATCCACCAGAGCCATAAGTCACTTTAATGGTCCGCATTCGGTATGGATATTTTTCTAAATTTCACCTTGTTTTCTTTGTGATATAGGTTGTTTACCATTTGCATCTTCATATGGTCTCAATCCTTTTTACAATAGACTTTGTAAAAATGAGTGATGTGCTTCCTTACTGTAAAAGCATAATGGGAACTAGGGGGTGGTGCATCTAATATTTTAGAAAACACTTATTGTGAGATATTCCGTAACTTCGTATCATGTCAATCTTTTTCCCATTGTATCGTTCACTCAAGTAAAGTGATTTTTGTGAGAGTCCTTTCAAAACAAAACATCATGTCACAACCAAAGTACCGCTATGGTTATGCTCAAAGCTTGTATGAGTCAATTCCCAACATTTCATCGTTGGAGTCAATATGGATTCAATAATCCAAATACTATAGTGATTTACATTTCACTAGATTGACTCATTAATTTCTCTAAAATATATTTCCTTCTAAAGATATTAGAGACTATAAAAGATGCAATCAATTACATTCTCATCATTGTGATGTTCCACATGATATCCATTTGCACGGGTTACTTGAGAATTTAACAATGTGTGATTATCTCTTGGTACATCTAGAGATTTTGCGACGCCTTTGTTCTATCTTGGAAACAAATTTTGAGCAGTGCTGCGCTCGATGATCCAATCCTCGTAGTCACATTATAAGGAGATCATTCAACACCTAATTTAAATTCCTTAAATTAGTGGAAGAAAAACAACTATCAGGTAGACATTTGGGTCTTGATAGTTTTAATAAGTGGTGTGGCCTTATTACGTAATAAAATTGGGGTTTAACTCAAGTACTTTAGACTGAATATATATTACGTTTCACCCAATATATCTCAAGTACTTTAGAGAATTTATGTCTCGTGTTTTCATTCCATAGGTGCAGATATTGGATATAGTTCAACTGAATAAGATAGTCAATTGGCCCGGCAAAGTTCTTGTTGCCATTAAAGTTGATGTGAAAATTGGTTGCTATTATGATACATACATTACATTGCATATACCAACATCTGTGACCAGGTGTATTTCCAACTCTTTCATTTATGATGGGAGCTAGAGTTACATTTTAGCTTCATCCCATATTCAGTTGATACATGTACTTTGGTGTCATCAGTTCTGGGGAAATAAATACATCTTTGTCTCATGATATATATGTCCCTTTTCACATGCTTTATATGAGTCATTACGTCTAACCCTTATTACTTTGGGGTTCTTTCCATTTTCAATTTTGCTACATTATCTTAATTTGAGAAATTTCTTTATCTCAATAGTCCAAGAGAATCTCACTATACATGTCAACCAATTACTTTAGGTTGAATAGATTACTAAAAATAGTTCTCTTGTTGTCATATTTCAACATATACCGGTTCGTTAGTATCATGGATGAAGTAGAGAAATGGAAATTTTTACGACTCATATCACCTTTTGTGAGTTCTTCCACAAACATTGGCATACTTGTACTTTTACTTGCAACTCATCTTTGTTGAAGCTTACTGACTTTTTAATGGTCGAGCGAGTGGATTGCATCCCACTACACATTACCCAGAATTTTTCAACAACTTTTCTTTAAAGAAATTCATAGCTTTTTAGAAAGTTTTCAACAAAACAATTTTGTGCTCGGTGTGGATTGAGGACAATATGTTGCCTTAAGTACATCTAAATCCGTAAAGAAAATTACATCTGAATTGAATTGGTTCAACCAATTGAACAAAATACACATCATTCATGAATAGGGTCAATATCATATTCAAGGGAACAACATAATATTAAGAACAAAATTCTTAATGACCAAAATCAAAGGTTATAATTTAAATTGACATTTTACATAATATGAATTCTTAAAACAAAAACATAACTAAACACATTCTAGAACAAAGAAACACAAGCAATCACCCTCAACGCACGGTACTATTATTGTTACATACCTCGCTTGGTTCCCATCGCATATACACGAAACCAGAATGATCCTGGTCACGCACAGTCCGGAACAATATAGGTGAAACCGGAACTGGACACCTACATTTTCTGCCCGACTCTTAAGCTGCTGGCCATCATCTCCTCGGCGGTGCAAGTGCGAACAAGAAAAACGCACTGAAGACAAAAAACATCACCAATGTCATCAGTGGGTCCTGTGAACACGTAAATCACGAAGGCATCTATATGTTCACAAACAATATTCACACTCTAGGTACCGACTCGTGCTGATAATACAATGGCATTGATTCCTTGGCTCAAAAGCTTCGGGTTTATCATAGCCTCATCTAAGAACATCGCGAGTGGCGTTTACGCAGGGGAAGATAAAGAAAACGAAGCATAAAAGTAAAACTCATGGAGCGTTAGGCAAATATAAAGTGCTGAAATGTAAATAAGACTGGGATTTACGTGGTTCAGAACTAAGGCCTACATCCACGGGGTTGTTGTTTCACTATGTACTTGATGGTTACAAAGATAGTCGAGTGACTTTGGGGTTTACATAGGTCTGTATATTGTAAAGGACTAACTTACACTCACAATCTTTCTCTCTCCTTCTCCTCCTGATTTTTCCGATCCCCTTACTCTTGGTGGAGAGGGGGTATTTATAGGGTTAGAGTGTGGGACCCACCTCTGAGGATCGTTGGAACCTTATCTTCTTGTGTTTTGTGTCCATCACGCGGGGGTCTTCGTTTATTACTTCATCACGCAGAGTCGTCTTCGTTCGTTCCACGGGTTGATCGACACGTATGTTGCTCAGAGTGTTTAATGCGGGTAGTTGAGGTGCATGCTCGTGTCAGGCAATTGTCTTCTTCCCCTGTCACATCCATGTCAGTTCATTTTCTCTCCACCGTTGATCTTGGCTTCTTTTGGGGATGAGATAAAGTAACTCTTCGGGAGTTATCTGGTGCTCCGCAGTACATCGTGTTAGCGGTACGTCTTTTTAACTTCCGCCCTTAGATTTGTTTGGGCAAAGATCCAACGTCGTCGGGATGGGCATCTTAGCTGTGGGCACATGTCATCATGCTTTGATGACTTTGTCCGCATGCTCTCCACGTATGTTCCTATATACACGTGTTTGATGATGAAATATGTGCACACAATTTGCCCATTTTCTTCGGGCTTGAGTGTTTAGTGGGAGCATCGAAGAAAACAGTCGTTACATATTCTTGCTCTCTCCTAATAACTTCTCCTAGAGACTTGGGCATGTTTCGTATTCGTGTATTAACTGCTCATTTAATGGGCACGTTTCCCATTCCTCCCTTAACTTCCTTCTCTTTCTTTCGAGTATATTAAGGAGGGGGAAAAATTAATTTCATTCTCCTTCGAAAATTAATTTCATTCTCTGTCATTCTTTGTTCTTCAACCATTAAATTCTCTGTCTTAGCATTTATCACGCTCCCTTCTTCATTGTTTCTGGTTTGTTTCATTATCTGTCAGTCTTCATTCTTTGTTCTTCGACCATTAAATCCTCTGTCTTAGCATTAATCACGCTCCCTTCTTCATTGTTACTGGTTTGTTGTCCTCTTCCTGCTGCTGTTTGTGGTGGTAAGGTTTCTTTTCTTTGTTCCTTTTGTTTTAAGCTGTGTTGGTTGTAAATTTTCTGTTGTTGATCGTATTGTAGCCTCCCTTTTGCTGCTGTCGTCCTTGTTTGTGATGAAGAACCCTTTTCTAATGCTTGTATGCTAGTTTGCCCCTGTTCTTCGTCAAATCAAGGAGGCCATTGTTTTACGTGTATTGATTGGACTTTTGAGTTTGGGGTTTTAGGGTTTCTGTGCTATGTTGAGATGGACTGCTAATTTTGTGGTTTTTTGATCTTTGGTGATGACCTTGTGTTTGTTTCTAACTTGTTTATGTTGTATCTCTTCGCAGCCATGTCTGACCGTCCGCGCTTCCTATCAAACTCCGGGTTCTAGTCTACCGAGATCCCCTCCGCGCAGAGAGTCTCAAATGGATCCCCGTGGTATCAGAGTTTCTTCTTCAGGGGCGAAGGCCTCTCCTCCTAGGAAAGATGGTCCTCAAAAAATCCTTCCGGGTCTCGAAACGCTGCCGAGCGTGCGGTTTCTCGTCCTCGTGATGACGTTAGGTGTGCGCAGACACCTCCTCGTGTGTTGTGTTTTGATGTTCCTCCTCTGCGTTCAGTAGTGCCTGTGCAGCACCCTCTACCGCCGCCTCCAGTACTTCCTCTCAAAGGGAAGAACACCAAAGGTTGTGTCCCAAGGACTGAATCGTCTAAAATCCTCTTTGAAAAGACGAGCTTCCGAGGCTTTTGTTGGTTCGTCCGACCCCGCGGAACAGGATGAGGCTCCCCGGTGATACGCAGTGTTCGGTCAGCAAGAAGAAAGTGACGTTCAAGCATATTGACCTTGAAGTTTTCAAGGAAAAGCATGAGCTTCAAGCCTTCGAGGTTCGTTTCTATGCCCCTGAGATGATATTACTTATGAGCTCCTCTCGAAGTATCAGTTTGACGAGTTCCATTGTTGACTACGGTTGGAGCTTTCGAGGCGGGCGGGTCTTATGCTGCCGTTGTACAAGTCTGGCGACTCCTTCTATTACGATGTGCTTGCTGGTCGTGAAGGCTCTTCTACCAATACTCACAGCCGTTCGTGTCGCAATTATCGGGGAATTATCTCCGTGCACTGAAGGAGTGTTATCTGCGGAGTAAGGGACAGACGACGATGACATGTTACGTTCCAAATCCCGCGGAGAGGGAATGGTACACTCCTGAAAACTTCAACAACTCTTTTGGTGATTACGTCAATAGTAGGAATCGTAAACCGTGGAGTGTTAGCCTTCGGAATCTCGCTGCTCCTCGGGGTGAATTCGTCTGTTAAGTGAGGTCAGCGATGCCAAACTGAAGTATGTTCCAGGCACCGAGGGGTCTAGTCAGCGGAAACTTTTTCCGGCCGTGAGAGGATCAAGCGTGACCATGACTACGAGTGGCACGCTACTGTGATCGAAGTTGTTGGTCCTTGGGCGTACGGTTGGATTCCCGGTCCACGCGGTTGGCGTCCTTCTGGGAGTAGCAGGCCACGTGAATCTCCTCCGGCTCGTTATGGAGATTTCTGTCCCTGGCGTTTAAACTTCGCAGGTATGAACTTTCCTTATGCCCTCGACGTCGTTGAAGGAGACGAGGAGGAAGGTTCTGGTGCTATACTTCCACCGAAGAGTGCCACTACTGCTAAGGTATGGTTATTCAGTTTCTGGCCGCGCTGTTCGAAAGTAACTCTGTGGAAAGTAACTGTTCGGAAAGTAACTCTGTGGAACATGTGTTGGTTTGCAGGTTTCGAAGAAGAAAAAGATTGGGCCGAAGCAGTCTTCTACCATTGTGATGGGTGAGGCTGAGGTTCATGAAGAAGTTACCAGTCCGGTAAACGAAGAGTTTGCCGAGGATGAGATTTCTGATGGGGAAGAACGTACTGATACTTCCCCCCTAATGTGAGGATATTGGTGCGGGTTTTGAAGGGATGATGGAGGAAATAATGCCGCGGTAGCTGATGGCAGTGTTCTCGCTGATATGTCAGTCCCTGCTGGTGATGCTGCGGGAACTCTCCCCACCATGTCTCAAGAGTTCTTTTGACCGGGTTTATTCCGCAGGGGATCTCCTTGACGATGCTCTTGATTTTCCTGAAGACTTCTCTCTACTTTCCCCCAATGATGATTGGGATGTGCTCGGGGGGTCTGGTAAGGAAGACGCTGCTGTTCAGGACGGAGGCGGGGTGATCACGATGTGCGTGTTGATGCCGAAACTTGTGTTGATGAGGCAATATCAGCCAAGGGGAAGTCCGTGGTTGATTCGCCTTCTGAGGATTTCCCTCATTCGCTGACATTTGAGGGTGAGGACGCCATAATGGATTGGCTTAAGAAAAAGGGTTTGTTTGTCCCTCATCCTGCCCCGGTGGTTGCTGGTGAAAAGGATTCCGATGCTTATACCCGTCGGATGATGGAACTCTTCCAAGGCGCGGGTATCTGAGATGTGGGGGAAAAGTTTGAGTGTTCCCGAAGCTACCCTTGTACCGGAGCCTCCTACTTCTGTCGAGGATATGATGGCCATAGCCGACGGTTACCAATATGGTTTTCCTCAGCAGCGTGTCTTGGAGGTAAGTCTTCGTACATATCTCTTCGTGACGATTGAATCCTTCGGTGTAATAATGTTTGCCGTTTTGATGTGTAGATGATGAGGAGTGAGCATTGTAACCATGTGTGTATCAATTCTTTAAGGCGAAATCTTTGAAGCTGGAGGCTAAGCTTCGTCACAGAGAAAAGGAATTATCTGCGGCTGAGGTAGAAATAGAAGAACTGAAGAGAAGCCTTAAAGAGAAAGAAAGGCTGGGTGAAGCGGAGGCTGGGCTTCGTTCAGAGCTTGCTGTCGTTCGTGCTGAGTTAGAGCAAACTCGCGGCCAAGTTTCAGCTTTCACAGGTTTGATTCTTTTTCCTCTTTTACCCTCGCAGTGCGTCGTAATTCCTCTATATTCCTTAGTTGTTCTGTCTGAGTCTCCCCACCCTATCTCCAGTGGGTGGCGTCCCCGAGTTGATATGGCTTCGAAACGAAAGGGCACGGCAAAAATCTCGTATCAAAGAGCTGGTCGAGAAAATTAAGAGTGAAGCCAAAAAGTGGGACGCGCGGGCTGAGGTATGGCGCGAAAGGCATGTTCAAATGGTTGATATGCAGAATCTGTATAACCATGACCGTACTTTGTTCAATTACGTGCTGCTGTGGACAGTGAGAATCTGCGGGAATCCCGTGAGCGAACTTCATTGTTGGAGTCTAGGATACATCTTCTGGAAGAGGAATTACGAAAGGCTCGCTCCCTTCCTTTTCCGGGAGTTAATGAGAGCATGCTGTGTCTTACCAGAGAACGGGACGATGCCCGAGCCGAAGTTTGGGCTCTAAGCAAGGCCCTTGCTGCGTCTCGCGCTGAAATAGCGCGTCTGGCTGAGTCTGAGAGAAATCTTGAAGTATGTATGTACAGACTTGGCAAAGGGGTATCAGAGATAAACAACGGTCAACCATCTTCGTCACATGGATTCGATGAAGCAGGTAGAACTAGATGCCAGTCAATTTACTCTCACCAACCTTCAACTAGATTATAAGAAATTATCCGCGGAATATGACCATCTTGATGAAGCGCGAGATGCGGTTGTTAATGAGTATGAAGAGGCTTCGGCTTGTGTCGAAGGTATAACTCTATTTCATCGAGTGTGATTGTGTCTTTTCTGTGCTAACTCCCTTGTGTTGTCTTTTTCAGAGCTCGAGGGACAACTCCGCGTTGCGAATGAAAAATTTGAAAAGGCTCAATCTTCCTTAGCGCAGCAGGAAGAACAGACTAATCATTTTAAGAGTTTGGCGGCATCCCGCGAAGAGGCCGTTGGTGCAGCTTCTAAAGAAGTGAATCGTCTATCTTCGTTGTTATCCCAAGCCCAACAGCGGACGGTTATTATGCATAAGGCTCGGTGTCAATTGGCTGAGGAGACAAACAAGATGCTGGAGAAGATTGAGCTTGGCCTTAAGACCGAGCATGGCCTTGTGAAGAGCTATCCGCGTCGTCCAGTGCCTGCTTCCTTGCCTGGCTCCTCGGGACCCTCATCTGGTGGGAGCGTCCCTTCAACTCTTCGGAACAACCCTGCTGATGGGGCGGCATTCTAAGTAGAGACCGCGGCATCATTATCCTTCCGTTAGATTTTGCTAGTTTTTGTAAAAAGAATATTTTTGATGTGTATTCCTTGTAAATTTTTGATGTGTAAATTTACAATCCATGGCCTTGCCGCTTTTTGTAACCAACCTTTATGAAATGGATCATTTTTTTGATATACCTGCAATATCAGTTTGTTGTTTATTTTAGGCATTGTGATGAAAGACGCTAAAAAAAAAGAGTTTTTTAAGTGTTTGGGTGCGATACCGAAGGGAGGTACCTTCGTGATCGGCTTGAGACCTGTCACCCCGCTGGCGAACCCTTGGCCAGAGGATTCCCAGACGGTGGGGGCCGAGGCAACGTTCTAGGATATGGGGTTAAAAAATTTACATACACCCATTCCGTCGACCCGTTGCCTTAAGATTGGTTGGGTATCTCTTTCTGCTGGGTGCCTTCCCCCTGGTCTTACACTTATGGACACTGATGGGGGAGCCCTGAGAGATTGTAGATTAACTACTTTCCCCAATATTGTTGATAAGTTGATTTCTTGAATTTTTAGGAAAGCTTGTTTGATTGATAGGTTGAGGCCTGCAATTCCTCGTCCAGAGATAGAAACATGTAGAGCGGTCACGCTGCCTTCTTCTTCTGGTACTCTTCACGCAGATGCAAAGCTGCGTTGCTCCTATGGGTAATATGGTTTAAGCCACTTAGCATTCCAAGGATGTCGGAGGACCTCGCCTTTCAGATTGCGAAGGTAATAGGAACCGCTTCCCGCAATGTCGTGTATTATAAAGGGTCCTCCCCACGTAGGTGCTAACTTTCCCCATCTCTTTTCTCGTTGATACTGTGGGATAGTTCTTAACACATACTGTCCCTCTACAAAATTCCGAAGCTTGACCTTTTTGTTGTACTCCCTTGCTAGTCTTCGTTGATAATTTTCCATCTTCTGCAATGCTGCTTCCCTTCTTTCTTCTAGGTCGTCCAATCTCTCTAACATCATGTCTGTTGTGAGATTTTTCTCCCATGCTTCGGTCTTTGTGGTTGGCATGAGGATCTCTGTCGGGATGACTGCTTCAGCTCCATAAGTGAGGAGAAACGGGGATTCCCCGGTGGCAGATCTTCTTGTTGTTCTGTATGCCCATAACACATTATGCAACTGTTCACACCATCGCCCCTTATGTTCGTCTAATTGTTTTTTGAGGATAAGGGCGAGGGTCTTGTTGGTAGCTTCCGCTTGTCCGTTGCTTTGAGGGTATATGGGGGTGGACTTGTTTTTCCTTATTTTGAAAGTGTCAAAGAGCATGTCTATGTTTTTCCCCTGTAATTGTTTACCATTATCGGACACGATTTCCGCTGGTATGCCGAATCTGCAAATAATATTTTGGAATATGAAAGTAAACACGTCCACGTCTCTGATCCTGGCTAAGGCTTTGGCTTCCACCCATTTACTGAAGTAGTCCGTGGCTACTATCAAAAATCGTCTTTTCCCTGACCCTTCGACGAAAGGCCCGACGATATCTATGCCCCATTTCGCAAATGGCCACGGGCTATCTACAGAATTTAACAGTGTTTGCCGGCGCGTGTATCTTTTTGGCGAAGCGCTGACATTCTTCACACCGTCGGGACATCCTTGCGGCATCCTGTATCATGTGGGCCAGTAATATCCTTGCGTTTTTGCTTTGTCGGCTAGTGACCTCATGCCGCTATGATTCCCTGCGTCACCATAATGGATGTCGTTTAGAATTCGGTGCCCCTCTCTCCGGGATAAGCAACGTAGTAATGGCCCGAGGAAGGATTTCTTGTACAGGACCCCATCCCGGAGATCATATCTTCCTACTTTGGAGAGTATTTTCCTAGCTTGTTTATGATCCGCGGGTAAGCTTCCCTTTTCGAGAAACGCATGGATCACCGTTCTCCAATCATCTTCGTTGCTGAAGTCTTCGTCTTGATTTGCTCTTGACAGGATATCTTCTTCGTCAAAATCGTTATGGATGTCTTCTCCTACTTGGTCTTCGATATTTTCTTCCACTGTATTGATTGGTAGCGAAGGAGAATTGAGATGCAATCGAAGGCTCGTATACCCTTGTTATTTTAATAGCTTCGACGCTTTTATCCTTCAGCATGGGATATATATGCTAGGGCATCCGCATGCCTGAGATCCTTTCTGCATAAGTGCCGGAATTTGATGTTCGGAATTTGTGACGCCAATGTTTGGACCAAGGCCATGTAAGCTGAGAGGGTGTCATCGTACACATTGTACTCGAGCTCTATTTGCCGTATGACAAGCTGCGAATCACTTGTCAGTCTTACATCGGTTACCCCCATTTCTATTATTACACGGAGGGCATGTACGACTGCCTCGTATTCAACGATGTTGTTGGTATGCTCTTTGAATTCTAACCTGAGTGCCTGTACAATCCTTTCTCCGGTTGGGGTGGTGATGACAATGCCTATTCCTGCTCCTTCCTTATTTTTGGAACCGTCGACGAAGACTTCCCATTGTCTTTGACTCGGGTTCGGTAGGATATTTCGAGGATATCCATTGGATCTTTCTTTTCTTCTTCGGCTTCTGGTATTCCCTTAATCTCTTCGTCGTTGTCCAGGGGGAGGTCTGCTAAGAAATCCGCCAAAACTTGGGATTTTCGAGAATGTTGAATTTCATGAATGATGTTGAATTGGTCCAGGTGGGTGTTCCACTTGGCTATTCTGCCCACTTTTCCCGCGCTTTTGAGGACTGCTTCCAGTGGTGCTTTGCATGGGACGCGGATGAAGTGAGTTAGGAAGTAGGTTCTCAGCTTTTGAGTAGCCCAAACCAATGCTAGGATAAGCTGTTCGATCTTTGTGTAGTTCCTTTCCGCAGAATTGAGGGTCTTACTGACGTAATAGATAGGTTGTTCTATCTTCGTATTGGTTTTGACCAACACTGCGCTGACTGCGTCTTCTGTTGCTGCTATGTACAATGCAAAACCTCATCAGGATCCGGTTTCTGCAGGATCGGAATTGAAGCTAGGTGTTCTTTGATTTTTTGGAAGGCTTCTTCGCATTCTGCGGTCCATTCAAACTTGCTCCCTTTTTTGAGAATGTTGAAGAAATGTTTGCATTTGTCCGAGGATCGGGCAATAAATCTGCCCAAGGCTGCGATGGACCCATTGAGTTTCTGCACTTCTTTTAAATTCTTCGGGGACGGCATTTCTACTATGGCCTGAATCTTTACTGGGTCTACCTCGATGCCCCTTTTTGTTACCAGATACCCGAGGAATTTCCCGAGGTGGACGCCGAAAGTACATTTCTGGATTACTTTCATGTGATGTTTTCTCATTGCTTCGAAGATATCTCTCAGATCCTGGTGGTGATCTTTGCGCAGCTTGCTTTTGACGAGCATATCGTCAACGTAAACTTCTAAGGTACTACCAATCCATGGCCTGAAGATAGCATCGACCATTCTTTGGTATGTTGCCCCTGCGTTCGAAGTCCGAAGGGCATTCTAGTGTAGCAATAAAGGCCATGGGGTGTAAAACGCTGTGTGTGGCTGATCTTCTTCTGCCAGGGCTACTTGGTTGTAGCCAGAATGTCCATCCATGAATGACAGCTCTTCATATCCTTCTACCGCCTCTACCAGCTGATCTATGCTTGGCAAGGGATAGCTGTCCTTTGGACATGCCTTGTTGAGGTTAGTAAAATCGATGCATATCCTAACCCCTCCATTTTTCTTAGGAACGACGACCATATTGGAGATCCACGTAGGGTACTTGACTTCCTTGATGAAACCTGCGTCTAGTAGTTTCCGAAGTTCTTTTTCCACGGCCTTATGATACTCCGGTGCAACTTTTCTTATTTTTGCCTGAAAGGTGGTGTGCCTGGTTTGATGCGCAGCTCGTGTTGGATTACTTTTGGGTCAATCCCAGGCATATCTCCTAATTTCCAGGCGAATACATCCGCGTATTCTTTAAGTAATTTGGTTAGAGAATCTTCTCTTTTTTCGTCCATTATGGTCCCTACTTTGATCATCTTCGGGTTTTCTTCCGTTCCTATGTTGATTTCTTTTACGGGCTCTACTGGCGTGAACACCGGCTTCGGATCCCCGAGAACTGGGACGTTCTTTGATTGCTATTTAGTATGTTTCTGTCCTTCGTTGGCTGCTGAAGTACTTGTCTCTGTGTTTAGGACATTATCATCTTTGGTCAAACCCCTTCCTGTAGTTTCCTTGAGGAACAGGTCTATGGCCTTCTCTTTCGCGGTTTCTTTATTTTAATTCTTCGGGTTTTTCGTGCTCTTCTTGTTCGTTGTTGATGCGATCCTGAGTGGCTGGCACTCCCTTGCAGAGACCCGATCTCCTTGATTTCCATTACTCCCTCAGGTGTAGGGAATCTGAGATATTGGTAGTACGTTGCCGCCACTCCCTTGAGTTTATGTAACCACTTTCGTCCGATAATGGCGTTGTAGGGGGATGGGGCGTCAACCACGCTGAATCGTGTCTCTACTTTCATGGGTCCGGCGTTAACTTGCAACACGATGTCTCCTAATGGCTTCGTGGGTGAACCATTGAATCCGTAGATGGTGTAATAAGAGGTCATCAGCTGTTCTTCATGGAGTTTCATTCGTTTGAATGCGTCGTAGAATAGAACGTTTACTGAGCTTCCCCCGTCTATGAGGATTTTTGAGGTTACATCCGGCCACTGGTAGTGTGAGGACCAGGGGGTCGTTATGGTCTTCCATGTCCTCTTCGATATCCTCAGCATCGAAAATAATAGGCGAGTCCATCCACTCTTCGTGCTCGTCCACCTCTATCCCATCGATCTTATACAATTCGCAGCGGTCTTCGAACTGCTTCCGTAACCTCTTTCCTATCTGTGCTGTAAGTGAGGGCCCTGCGGCTTCAGAACACGAAATGGTGTTGATTGTGCGGTTCCCTGGAAGCTGGACTGGCTTGGTTCGTTTGGATCTATCCTCGGCGACATCCTTTCGTATGTAATGTTTGAGCTCGCCAGCATCGATTAATTTTTGGATCATTATTTTGAGGTTTTTACATTTTTCGGTCTGGTGTCCGTTGAAGCAGTGATATTCACAATAATCTTTAGACTTCTCGGTTCTCGAGGGCTTTTCCCTTAGACCATGGCCACTCCAGGTTTTCCCTTCCTTTGATCTCTCTCAGGATCCGAGCATAGCTAGCATTGAGCTTCGTGTAAACTTGATCTTCGAATTTTCGATCGCCTGTTCGTCGTTCTTCCCTTCGTTCCTTCCTGTCTTCGTGAGGCCGCTCCGCTGAACAATTCCTTTTGGCCCCATTGGTTTGTTCTGCTGAATTGGTACGGTGAGACTTCTGCGTGTATGCCCTAGGGTTTTCACGCTGGATTTCTTCAAGACGAGCGTGCTTTTCAATAATTATTCGAAGATCTCCCTCTGTTTAGGTACGCTTCCATGAATCTCAACGAATTGGACTCATTCGGTCTAATCCCCACTTGTAGCAGTTGATACTTACCACCGGGTCCACACTCCCTATGGCTTGGCAGACCTTGTGCCATCTGTTAGTGTATTCCCTCGTGGTTTCCTTATAGCCGATTGCTAGCGAAAAGAGCTTATCCATTCCAGTATTAACAGCCTTGTTGTACATGTAAGTTCTTAAGAACTTTTCTGCGAGTTGGTCGTAGGAGTGGATGGAGTCTGGCGGCAGATTATCAAACCAAGACAATGCCGATCCCTTCAGGCTCGATGGGAAGTATCTACAGAGTACTGCGTCATTTTGACTCCATCTAGCCAAGACACGTTATAATACCGAATGTGTGCAGCGGGATCACTGGATCCGTCATAGCATTCAAATGTCGGGACAGGGCACTTGAGTGGAATAGGGGTGCTGGCCAGGCGATGAGTTAGGGCGTGGAGTTAGCCTCTCTCATGACCTCTTCTAACCTCCCCCTCCTTGTCTACTTTTTAACTGCCTGATCTCTGCCATCATTTCATCACGCAGCTCTTCCATCGCGCGGTGGTGCCCTACGCTCTTCTGCTCGTGATAGCTTGACTCTCCGTCGTTATAATCCGGGTCGGATGCGCTACTACCCCTTGCCGCTTTTCCATTTGCTGCTACGATGACTCTTCGGTCTCGGTTTGGTTCTGGTGCCTTTGAACTTGCTTCATCGAGTTGTTGGCTGTCTTTGTGCTTAGGGAAATCCGGTCTTTTAAATCCTGGTTTTCTCTGGCCAACAGAGCTAAACATCTGCGTAAATCTTCTGCTATTCTTCAATTCCTCAAGCTCGGCCATCAATCGATGTGATTGGTTCGACCCCTGATTGGGAGTCCCAGCTCGTGCTACTACGGCAATGGTGCCGCCTTCTTCGATGGTTTGCACTAAAGGTGGGGGAGGTTCAGCTTCGATTGTTGGCATTTCCAGATCGGGCGAAGTGCCCATCTGCGGCGTTAGAGCCGCCCGCACAGTTTGATTTTGATCGTTTGTTGATGGCATTCCGAAGGTCGGTGGGTGCGCGGGTTGGTGTGTTCTGGATTCATCCACCCTTTCTTTTGGTTGGTGAAATTGATTCGTAGCAAAAGTTTTGCTGGCTTCCGCAGCCTTTGGGGCAGCCGCTGTTGTACTATACTTTGTTGCCGCTGCTCTGAGGGCCGCGGCTGCGACGGAGTTAGCGTTCATAGGCGAAGTGATTTCCGCAGTGTCCTGCCTCTGACTGGTCATTTTGGCTTTGTCTTCTTTCTGCTTGCTCCGGGTGATGATCGGGGTCGTCCTTGGTGCTTCCTTTGACGTGACTTTGGATTTTCCTGCTTCCTGCATCTTTTCCATCGTGGGTCCTTTTGTCGCTTTCGTTTTCCTTCTGCACAAGGGAATTTCAAACAGCGAGAAACAGAAATGTCCGTGCGGATCGGGTTAGTTTACAAAATTCCTTACTCCAAGACCGGGAAAAACTGCCCGAGGGCCACAGAGAACTTTTAAAAATGCGGGTTCATTGAAGGTACGCGGGAACGTGAAAGGATCCCCTTAAAAATGCACGTAGATCTTTTTGAATTTTTTTTGAAAGCGACCCACTGGAAAGTCATGTCCGTAAGAGAAAAAAAATGTAAATCCAAGGATCTAAGCGATAAATCTTTTAACCAGTTTAAATTGCTTCGACAGATACTGCCAGGACCATCGAAAATAACGGGTGCGTTTTTGAATATAGTAAAGTTAACAAAAGGTAAATACTGCTAGAGCTGATGAAATAGAGCAATCATATGCTAATTTAATATGAAATCACAGGATAAGATAAATCTTTTATCGGGACGAAGTCCCTGTTTCTAGCGCCAAATTGTGAACACGTAAATCACGAAGGCATCTATATGTTCACAAACAATATTCACACTCTAGGTACCGACTCGTGCTGATAATACAATGGCATTGATTCCTTGGCTCAAAACCTTCGGGTTTATCATAGCCTCATCTAAGAACATCGCGAGTGGCGTTTACGCAGGGGAAGATAAAGAAAACGAAGCATAAAAGTAAAACTCATGGAACGTTAGGCAAATATAAAGTGCTGAAATGTAAATAAGACTGGGATTTACGTGGTTCAGCACTAAGGCCTACATCCACGGGGTTGTTGTTTCACTATGTACTTGATGGTTACAAAGATAGTCGAGTGACTTTGGGGTTTACATAGGTCTGTATATTGTAAAGGACTAACTTACACTCACAATCTTTCTCTCTCCTTCTCCTCCTGATTTTTCCGATCCCCTTACTCTTGGTGGAGAGGGGGTATTTATAGGGTTGGAGTGTGGGACCCACCTCTGAGGACCGTTGGAACCTTATCTTCTTGTGTTTTGTGTCCATCACGCGGGGGTCTTCGTTTATTACTTCATCACGCAGAGTCGTCTTCGTTCGTTCCACGGGTTGATCGACACGTATGTTGCTCAGAGTGTTTAATGCGGGTAGTTGAGGTACCTGCTCGTGTCAGGCAAGTGTCTTCTGCCCCTGTCACATCCATGCCAGTTCATTTTCTCTCCACCGTTGATCTTGGCTTCTTTTGGGGATGAGATAAAGTAACTCTTCGGGAGTTATCTGGTGCTCCGCAGTACATCATGTTACCGGTACGTCTTTTTAACTTCTGCCCTTAGATTTGTTTGGGCAAAGATCCAACGTCGACGGGATGGGCATCTTAGCTGTGGGCACATGTCATCATGCTTTGATGACTTTGTCCACATGCTCTCCACGTATGTTCCTATATACACGTGTTTGATGATGAAATATGTGTACACAGGTCCAAAGGGAATTAAACTCAACATATCATCAAGATTACAAAGGAGAAAATAAAAAAAAGTGATTTCCTGACTCGCCCAAACATTGAAACAAAAAAAATAGATAAAATTTATGATTACCAATACCATCATCATGATTCGTGAGATTTAAAAAATTATAGCATAGCATAAAAACATTAAAAAAAATGCTCACAGTACTAACATGAGCAGTCAATCATCAACACATGCACACGAAAGAATATGGAAATATGGCAGACAATTAGGATTAGTATTCAGACTACTCATCTATCACATCATTTTTAACCTATCTGACTAAAAAGAAGAAGGAACGAAACAAAAGTATAAAAATAGGTAAATTAGGTATACCTTCTTATGTCTCCGTGTTTAATTGGAAAGGGGAAAAATAAATTAATGGAGATACCCGTACCGTGTGATGGAGTTTCCGGATGGTACTATGAAGAGATGATAAAAATCCTTTTTCTTTTAGGGATTCTTTGTTATATACCTGGTTTTGAGATGTCGTACTTGATTACCAGGAACGAGGCATAACTCATTTTCGAGCCGATGAATAAAAGGGAGAAAAAAAGATCAGCGATTAGAGCATCATACTTGATAACGTTTTGCAGTAGAATAATACGGAAACATAAAAGAAGAAGAGAAATAGAAGAATTCCATTGATAAGAGTTAGGGTTACATGGATATTATGTCCTCTATGTACATGGTGAAGGGAAAACCAAAGATTCCCGTTTTTGGACCACACAACTATGGACATTGGCCCTTTAACATGGATTTATTTTTAGCTTTCGTTTTCGTTCATAGCTTTATTACATTAATTTTAGGTAACATTAAAATAGGGTTCGTTTGATTATGAACAATGTTTGTGTTACTGAATTTGACCTAATTGGTAGGGGCCTATGCATATTTTCCTGATTGGGTCCTCACTCATCGGTGTTCCGTCACGATTTCTTGCCTCTTCGGTTAATTATGAACAATGTTTATTTATTTTCGTTTCTTCTCTTCAGTTACAATAATACTGTAAATTATTGCATTAATGAAACCGTAACCACAGGAACTGCATGGTCCTTTTAGCCTTTCATCTTCCTCTTTGTCATAAATTTATTTGTTTCAAACCTAATTCGTGTTTTTCTGATTAATAAAAAAACGTTTCGTTTCTCATCCATTAATTGTCTTAGCATTGAAGGAATGAGGAGGTGCGTTCTATATAAAGGAAGCCTGATTTTTTTAAGGCATATCACGCTCAAGCGCCGCATTTCCAAGGCATCTACCTCCATATTCCCTCTGTTGAATTCTCAGGCACAGTAATTCCTGGTGTGTGGCTTTTTCAGCATGTTAAAAGTTGTCAATATTTTTCCCATTTTCTTTTCAGATGAATCCTCACTTAATTTGTGCCTTTTGTGAATCATGTAGGTTGTCAGAATGGCTTCTACAATGCTGCATTTCTATGGGCAAGCCGCGCAGTCTCCTGCAATCCTCAGTTTGAAAGAATTTCAGCTCAAAATGGTATTGGACCATGGATGACACGAGTTCGAATCGTTCGAATGTGGCACGAACTGGACTTCATGAAAACTAAGGATGTTACTAGCCTAGATTTGCTCCTGCTAGATGACGATGTGGGTTTTAAAACCCTCAGCAATCATGACTTATAATCTTTTATTGTGTTTTTTGTCTGATTATTACCTTATCGTATCTCAGGATGATATGATACACACAATTGTTCAGAAAAAATTCATCTGGAAATTTGAACCCCTGCTAGAAGAGGGATTTCTACCGGGTCTTATCGATTTGACATTTGCAGCAGAGAAAAAAAATGTTCCGCCCCAGCCAGAATGACTACCGTGCATACTTTAACTGGAATACTGATGTTACTCCTCTTGAGTCCACCACCGCACCCATTCCTCGCCACAAGTTCTTTTTCATAGAATTTGAAGCACTTGCAGCTGCTACCAATACCTACCTTACTGGTGACTACAACGAATTTTAAAGTTACAGTTTCCCACCCATGTAAATTGCTAAACTAATATTCCCTCGTTGTTGTGTGTGCAGATGTAATGGGTGTGTTAACCAGCCACACAAACTTGCAGCAAGTTAAGCGAAGTTTTGGCGATGCAGCCTTCATGCGCGAACTAACCCTCGAAAACATAAGGTATCATCATCTTAAATTAAGTTAAAGCCTTTATAGTTTCGTGATTTTCTTATTCCCTGCTGATCACACATGCCTCACCTATTACACGTCTCATCTGATAACAGTGGCATGAAGCTTAGGGTCACACTATGGGGTGACTCGACTTCCGAGTTAACCCGAAACCTTGACGCCCATGAACTAAATCCGAAACCCATTGTAGCTGTCATTGTTGGTGCCTATGTCAAACAATATCTAGGTACATGGAGTTTAATTTTCGGATTAGTGCAATATGAAAACAAAGTTTTCTTTATTCCCTCAATACATATTAAATTATTTCATGTGATTTTCCAGGCAAGCCCTCTCTTTCCTCGACTAATGCAACTAAAATTTACTTCGACCTCGACATTCCAGAGGTATTGCATGTTAGAGAAAGGTATAATTTTTCCCGCACTACCATGGTTTCCACTGTTTACTTATGATATCAACATAGTGTTCTAGCTTACGATATCATTTTCAAACAGGTCTTCCCACTGAACACCGCAGCGTGAAATCACCCTCCCAAAATAATTCGCCCTCGAGTTCTTCGTCGTTCTGAGAAGACGTTGGATCCGTTGTGTTTGCCATGAAATGTTCCTCGCGGATTTGGGGTTTTGTTTGGTTATCGATCGTCATTGGAATGGTCGAATTGTTTCTCAGATCCATCGGTGCTGAAAAACTTAATATCATGAGCCTCAATGGGATAGTAAGATGTCTCAATTGGTTCTCAATTGTCTCAATTAATCGAAAATGGGATCTGGATTTATTTTTAGCTTTCGTTTTCGTTCATAGCTTTGATTTTGATTCGTTGTTTTTCAGTAATTTTAGGTTACATTAAAATAGGGTTCGTTCAATTATGAACAATGTTTGTGTTACTGATTTTGGCCTAGTTGGTAGGCGCCTATGCATATTTTCCTGATTGGGTCCTCACTCATCGGTGTTCCGTCACGATTTCTTGCCTCTTCGGTTAATTATGAACAATGTTTATTTATTTTCGTTTCTTCTCTTCAGTTACAATAATACTATAAATTATTGCAATAATGAAACCGTAACCACAGGAACTGCATGGTCCTTTTAGCCTTTCATCTTCCTCTTTGTCAGAAATTTATTTGTTTCAAACCTCATTCGTGTTTTTCTAATTAATAAAAAACGTTTCCTTTCTCATCCATTAATTGTCTTAGCATTGAAGGAATGAGGAGGCGCATTCTATATAAAGGAAGCCTGATTTTTTTAAGGCATATCACGCTCAATAGACGCATTTCCAAGGCATCTACACGGGCTTTACCTAAGCAATCAACTCACAGTTTATCAATAAGAACACCCATGACTAGCATTATAGAGAAAAGTAACTCCTTATCTAACATTGAAAAACTTAAAATAAGTAATTTAAGCTTTATCGTTGGTTTTGGACAAATTATTAGGATATGTACGTAGCAAAGACTTCAGTTTGGGCCTTTAAGAATTGTGCCTTTATATGAGCATCGAGTACCAATACTTATATTAGAGGCTAAAATATACTTTCTTCGTAGAGCCCAACGTAGATGAGACTTCTTAGCCTTTTCTTTCTTCCCAAGCTTTTACATTTGGGTGCAGAACTTTAGGTTGTTGAATTTGTTTTTCTTTTACTGGGAGGGGTTCATTGTGCATTAATGTGCGCGTTTAATGGTCGAATATGTATGTGTGGATGCATAGCATAATGTGTGGGGGCATATGCTTATAAACATATGTTTAGCATGTATTAGTGTTTCTGTTCCTAAAGTGTTGATTTTCACGAGACTGTCACATATTTTCTGATTGTGTATTGCAGCTTCCTCCCTGCTCATTTGCAGTACTTCCATGTACACTGTTGAGCCTACGTGACAACAAAAGTGATTAAAGACAAGTCTGACTTTGTTCAAGCCTAAGTTTTTTCCATCGGTAAGCTTAGCTCAGTAAACTCTGTAAGTCTTAACACATATTATGCAATTGTTGAGCTTCCATTTTGTTTGCCACTTAATTGGTGATGCTCAAAAGTAAGTTTGAGTCCACAACAAAGAAATATTATTAGTACACCTTAAGGGATGTTTTGGGTGCTCAAATATACATAGTCTAGGTAGTTCATTGATATGGATGTCTACTGTGAATGGTGATCATGCTACAACTATTTTCAAAAAAGTAAATTAATGAAACTATTAAATAATATATCTGTATATATTTTCAACTCCTTCACTTGCTGTCTTAGCTCAAATGGCAGAGCGCGTGGTTTTCACCGATGTGGTTGCGGGTTCGACTTCCGCAGATGGCATATTTCATTTCGTAAGCCAAAACCTTTTATTCTTTAGATCAAAATACAGAATGCGAAATTCAGTAAGCCAAAACCTTTCATGCTTGAGATCCCAATACATAGTGCGAACATAGGTGTAAAAGTAGAAAACTTAACTGTAGAAAACCGCAAGTTTACATTTTTTTTTTGTATCAAAATCAAACAAATACCAATGAAGTGATCAATTTTTTTTTTCTTTTTTTTTTTTTTTTAACGTAAGTCCGATCTTTAATGGGTTAATGTCATTTCGAAGTACTAACCCCTAAGTTGGACAAAAATTGACCAAGCACAAAACATGGACAAAAAGTACCAAAAATCAATAAACCCAAATATTTTTCACTAAAAAAGAGTTTCACTCTAATATATTTTTCTTAAAAAAGAGTTTCACTCAGATTTCTGAGTTCCATCTTGCGTATTTTCCCATATATGATGTTTTGTTGTCCCCTATGATGAGTTAGATCGGCAACCATCTCATAAGCAAGAAGCAAACCAACTTATTCTTACATGGAGTCTCAAGATTATTCTTACATGGAGTTTCAAGATCAATCCTCCATCAATATTTTTCACTGCAACTTAATGAAGGAAATAGGTTCACTCACATGTCGAGTGTCATCTTGCATACTTACCGTTATATGATGTTTTGTAGTTTCATTATGGTGGGTTATGTGGGGAACCGGAGATGAATCAATAAGGTACAATTTTTTTTACCATATCACGATAAGGTGCAGAAAATTTTACCATCACGATTACCGAACATGAATTATTTTATACTTTTTTCGTTTTCTTCACTTAGCCATTGAAGAAAACGAAAAATTCTGTTTTAATCTATAGTTTTCGGGACTGATTTTTTTTCAAGAATTCTGGTATACGTTGGGAATTAACTGAGAAATACCACCCATATAATATCTCATGCATAACCAAGAAATATTACAAACGAAGAATTCCGTACGTTCGTATAAAATATAAACGATGAACCTGAGTTGGAGTTTTTATGTTAAAGGTCAATTGATAATCTATTATTTTCAATTGAAGATATATTATGTGGTTCGTTGTGTTGCTCATTTTATTTTTGTTGTTGCGGTTGCCATTACCTTTCAAATGTAGGTTTTGGCTATGGAATCAGACGAGGTCAATGTTTTGTTTCACATCCTAATCCATTGATGTCCGTAGGTATAGTTTGAGATATATAAAGATTCGATGGCAGTTACATGTTTTAGTCATCACCTAGGTATCATTCTGATGACTACTGCAAATCTCACTCAGTTGGTCATAAATTAGAGAGAATCTATCTATATTGTTTTGAGGGTTTTGATTTAGTATTTGTTCTCTCACGTAGATTGAATTCCAAAAAGGTTAATTACTTCATGTACATTTATCTAAAATCTAATATTTTCTTCATTGTAGAAAAACTACAAACAGCCAAACAAGTTGAAATATATGTTGGTGCTAAATTTCTTGATGAGCCAATCAACTCAGTTATTTTTCTAATTTGGGTTTATTTTGTTGTTTGGATTGTAGCAAGCTATTAAGGTTGTCAATTGCACAAGTTTTGACTATGATTTCTCAGAACAAAAATCTTCTCTAAGGATTCTTATAACGACGATATTTCTACCTTGATCAGTTAACTTTTACTTGAAGATTGGACAAAAAATGGTTTGATTAGTTGTAAGATGCATAGGTTTAACTTCAGTAGTAGTCTGAATTGATAATTCCATTTGGTTTATTATAATACACTATATTAATCTCACCAGACATTTCAGTGTTGTACTTCTGGAAGTTTATCCTCGAGGTTCTCTTATTTTTGGCTTTATTTATTGTCAGCTTCCAAAAAAGTCATGAAAATCCTTGCAAGGTCATCTTCATATTAGCATGTGTAAGTCTATATTTATTCTTAACATTCTATTTCTACCATAATCTAAGATATCAAAAGGATTTAGAAAGTTGTAAAATTTTGCTGAGCAGACATTTTTGTTTTACTTCAACGAATTAATCCGTTGTAAATGTATGAGGTTCAGTTTCCATCATTTAACAGTCTCCCTTCAACATTGCAGCCGAATAAACAGCTGCAAGAGCATCCGAAAATTAAGAAAACTTTAAAATCATTTGTTTGTGAGTTTTTCAATATGGCGTTCTTTGCAATATCTAACCATCAAATTATGGGTAGTGGTTGACTAGATAAGGCACGGTGGACTGCAGCTTCATCGTATTTGAATTTCATATCTTGGAGAATCATGTCTTTAAAAATTTTAATTTTATTTCTTAGATATATAAACTCTCATTTTTGCATTACCATGTTTGTCCAATCGAGTCAAACTAACTTGGTTAAGCATCTGTCAATGCATGGAAAATGATTCTCATTGACAACCAAAAACATATTGCACATTGATTGTTGTCGAACATCTTGATTGTCGGTTTACTTGAACGTAGTCACATTTTTTTACTTAGCCCTATGTACCGAGTATTTACCTAGAAGTGAAGAAACAATACTTTAAAATTATGTAAACATATAAAGTATGTTAAATTAAGAACTCTTATATTGGATAACCATAAACATGTAACCAAATACCAAAAACCATAGGTTGAAAATGTAACAAGTAATAACATGTGCTCTTCCAAATTAAATAGGCTTATTGTGGACTAAACTATTATTGAAAATGTAAATATGAACTTAGCATTATTCATAATTTAATTAATAAAACTTATATTGAATAACCATGGATAAAATAAAATATACAATAATGAAAGATTGAGCCAAGGACATAGGCAGAGTGATGCCTAGAGACATAAGAAAATGCAATCATTAATCATTACTTGAAAACAAAGTAATTAAACTCTGTAAAGGATCAAGATCTCTGACAATGATGTTCAAAAAGAACAAGAATGCATTAGACAACAAAGGAAAGAACGGTCAATTCTTAAGGGATTCTTATGGGTCCTTAATCAAGAGACAAAATATTTTGATAGCGAAGACAAACTGGAGAACTTCTTGGAGTATCAACATTAACGAAACATGAGGGATTCTTATGGGTCCTTAATTAAGAGCCAAAATCTTTTAATAGCGAATACAAACTGGAGAACTTCTTGGAGTATCAACATCAACAAAACGTTATGAATTTAAACCTTTTGAGTCATTAGAATCTAAAGAAGAAATGTGCAAACATGAATTTGAAACGAAAAAGTAAATGGAATATTATGCAAATAAATAAATAAATAAATAAAGAGCATGAGCTATAATATTTAATTAAACAATATAAAAATTGATTTTTTTTTAGAATGGTATTATATTTTATGTTGGGTGATTTTGATCAGGTTAAGAGAAACGAGAAGTATAATCACAACATTGGCATTTTATTATAACATGGCAGCAAGATACTCGAGGCTTATTTGAAGAATGAAGATACATTGAATATGGGGAAGATAACCGCGATTTAACAATCAAAGAAATTTGAAAAGAACATGATTACATTTTTAGGAGGACGGGTTATGAAATGGTGCTTAAACAACGAGCATGCATCAGTCTTTTTCTACAAGGTGGGTTTGAACAAAAAGTTTACAAATACATGATCCATGAAAATATGAATAAGTTGAAATCAAAACCGAAACACAGGCTAGAACGATTCAAAACAATGTCTATAAAGGATATACAGTTCCCGGTGCGGAAAAATTTGGACTCGAAACAAGAATAGGTAGTTTGGAGTTCATGAACGGGTCAAAAACATATTCGTTCACTTTTTTTAGAGTAGCTTTTAATGGATCTAAATTCTTTTACTATTTTAGCCAAATTACATTCTTGACTATGTGTGTTACTCCAGTTTATATTCTTCACTGTATCATATTCACGTGGCACTAGGGTTTTGGCCGTGTCAAAGACATTAACAACTGCTTGAACAACTTAAATAGCTTTTGCATTATCCACCTAATTATTTACCTTATTATTATTGTGGTAATTTAAATTCGTACCCATATCAGACTGTTTTCTCTTCAGAATAGATCTTCTGGAATGCATTATTTATAAATTTGCTTTAATATTCTTAAAAATAAAAATTTCTTCTGAATAATTTATTAAAGCAAATACTGAAATTGTTCATTTGTTCGTTTCAAGTAAATAATTCAATTTTTGTTCAAACCACGGTTCAACTTAAATATTTTAGATTACAATGCTCATCACTATCCACTTCAAGTCACCTGATACTTTGACTTCCATCATTGATAGTCGATGTTCACGTTTAATCAATGAACACCATTTAGTTATCTTGGAATAAATGAACCGACAATAGGAATGAAAAAAAATCTAGGAAATCATCAACGATAATACCTTGATGACATAGACCAGACAATATCAATGGAAACACCTGAATAACCATCATATTATTGATATTTTGAAATACTTTTACGGGACTTATCAAGCTAAAAATCATGAGTCCAATAACGAAAACTATGTGACGCTCGACACTAATCAGAGGTTGAGCCGGGGCCGAAAGGCCCCGGAGATACCTAATGTCTAATATTTTCCTTTTTCAACAACCCAAAAATCTTGCGTGGTAATGATTCTACTAATACTGATTTAACTATTTTGCGACCATTTCAGGTACTAAAGAAAAAAAATCTACAGTGCCAAGGCTATTGGAATTTCCACCGAGAAAGGCTGGTACTACCTTGGGTGTCACAATTGCACAACCAAATTGGTGGGAAACATAGGGGACCATTGGTGCCCTAGCTGCAAAGTCCAGATAGACGAACCAGTTCCGAGGTTCTGTTCATTCTACAAATCTGAGTAACTACATGTTCCTCCACTTGCAACTGACACCGCACTAACCATGGTTTGCTACATTGGTTATGCAGATACCTTCAGCGATTGGAAGTTCAAGACCCAACATGAACCACCTTTTTTTTGTAGCCATGGATACTGAAGTCCAAAAAATGGTCCAGGTACCAGCCTCGGATGTTGTGGCTAAGGGCGAGGTACATGAATTCCAAATACACTTAATTTGACAGCTAAAAATCCCATTATAATTGCTTATAAGATCAATTTCTGTTATGTTACGTTGACTTAACTAAATAATTTATTTTTCCAAACAGGTTAAGGGCTTTGCGATAGTGCAGGCTGCCTTTGAACCACTCATAGGTGTCTTTCAGGATTACCTCCTAATGATAAATCCTTATAACATGAAATATCGTGACTTCCCGAGCTTCACTGTATCAAAGCTACCTTTGCTCCCTCCAGCACCAGCACCAGCACCAGCACCATCACCAACCATATCTGCCTAGAATACTGTAATTGTTTGTATTGAAGGCGCTGATAATGAACAACCTACCAAGAAACCCCGTCTTCAGAAGATGCCTGAAGGATCCTCAACATCTACCATTGCCGAAGAATAAGCCCAGTGCAGCCTTGCAAAAAATAAAACAATACCTGTGATTCGTCGATCGTGTTTCTTTGTGTTTCTGCATTTTGTTTTGGTGTGTTTCCCTTTATGCATTTTAGACTGGTGTGTTTCCCTTTCCGCATTCTGATTGCATTTTAGACTGGTGTGTTTCCCTTTCCGCATTTTGTTTTTCTACCTTTGGTACGTATTACTACCTTTGATCATGATCCACAGTGGCATTGGTGGATCTGATTTATTTTCTATGTACCCGTGATGATATGATAATCTACTTTATGTTACCTAAATTGATGTGAGCCCCAAAGTTATGAATGTTAATTTTGGATACCAAGTTTGTGATGAAATTTCGAGGCAGTAGCATCGCTAACATTGCCTTTGATTCTTTCGGACTTGGACTACTCCAAGTGTTACTTTTCCAGTAACATTTTGTTTATATGCCTTTGGTCCCTATGTTAAAACTTCAAACGCTTGGCGGAGTATCCCACATCAAAAATTGGTGCACATTCGTAAATCCTTTTCCTCTATTCATATATCAATCTCATCATACCCGATCTTCAACCTATCCGTTTGAAAAAAAAAAGAAAAAAAGAGAACTTAAATCTCTCTCCCTCTCTTAAAAACAGATATTCCAGAGAAGTAATCTGTTTTCTAAAGAGTGATAGGGGTTAGGTTCTGATGAGCTTGCTGTTTATCTTTCATTTCTCTTTTGTGTCCCTTTTAGCTCCAAAGATTGCGTTTCAAAACAGACAGATCCATGATGTTTGTTACCGATTTTGATGAAATTTGGTTATCCCAAATGATGATTCTAAGTAAGTTTTGAGTTGACATTGGTGTTTCTCAGAATTCTATAGCTGCTGCTTTCGTAATCAATTGTGCTTGGAATATTGCAGACTTGGTGTTGAATAATGTGGCGACTGCTATAGATCTAATTTCTGTTTTCGGGTTTAGTTCGGGTCAGCAGGATTTAGCCTTTTGGAAGACACTCTCCTCAGTATATTTTCCTCCTCAAAAAAGATAGTTAATTTGCATTACCCCTTTTTAAATCTATAATTGGTGAAACCCCCTATCTGTTATAACTGCCGTGATATCCCTGTTAAGTTGGCACATGCTACGCGCATGTGTGAAATTTTTCATAGTTATTTATACCCATCCACACGTATTAAGAAAAAGAAAAACAATCGAACGGCTATCATCATCTCGTCTTCTTCTTCTTCTCCATTTCTCCTCTTCCTCTTGTCTGATACAGTGCCGCCATTGGAGCCACCACTACTGTTTTTGTATTTCTAGCAGTTAATTGAAGCTACAAATCAACGATATTGCAAGAGAATGCTATAAATAAAAATATATGAGAGAATTGAAGAGAACCCTAATTTGAGGTCATGGTGGCAATTCTGGATCTGTTAATAAATTGATAGGGAATTTTGGGATTTTGGGTAGGTGCATATCTTGGGGTTGGGTTGTATGGCACCGGTTCTTCTATATTTCTCCTCTACCATCAGAATTTTAGATCTCCATATTCCTTCCAACAACAACTGTATCACTAGCACAATAGCTATATACAGAAAGTACTAGAAGAAATTATGTTTTCTTTTTTGAATTATCGAAGAAATTATGATGTTCGTCATTAATTATGATGATATCACTTACATTTTTATAAACCGGAATTGCAGGCATATGAGCTTGATGGGAATTGATGCCACTAGCAACTTGAAATCATTTTCCTTCGAATTTACTAATTGCACTGCACAGGACCTTATTCCTCGAATTTAATTGTTATGAACATGAGTATTAGTATCTTTATTCAATGAATTCGGGTAAAAATTTAAGGATTAGGTTTTTCTATTTTGTTATTAATGGTGGCTCTGGTTTTTCTCGACAGAGAAAGAGAGTTTTGACTTTTGGTATTTTTGGGTTTTACGATTTTTACCCTTTAACAGTACACACGTGCACTGTACGTGCTAACTTAACTGTACTGTCACGGCTGTTATAACAGAAAGGGGGTTCACCAATTATTAATTTTAAAAGGAGTAATGCAAATAGCTATCTTTTTTGGGGGGAAACACAAAATCCCCCATAAGAAAATTAACATAAAAAAGTAAAGGTCATCTAGATATCTAACATCCTTTCATTCTGGCTTTTTTTCAGTCCTTTTCTAATTCAATGTTTTTTTCAAAGACTGTTTTCTATTTTTGCAGCCCCTCAATAAATAAATTTGGGAATTAAAGGGATGAGATATGGATCCATTGAAACGCCTCTTTCTGCAGAAACCCATTCGATACTGCAATTTTCCTTGCATTACCGGTTGATGAACCCGGACCATAAATACTGATTGAGGCCAGCTTTCGTTAAAAATTCTCCATTTATGAGAAATTCAGGAATGCCGGACGTTATACAACAACTCTGGGCAGGGAAGTCCTAAATTCCCACCGTATCAGCTTCACAATATAAACTTCAAACACAAAATTGGTCAAAAAGAATAAAACAGAAAATTTTAGGGTGAAATAGATTGTTAGCTTTAGATACTGTTTATATAGCCAAAAACCAGAAAAATACTGTTCATTTAGCCAAAATAGATATTTGGCCCAGAATATTTTTTATTTATTAACCTGAAGAGACAAATATGTCCCTATGTTCTACAAATCTTTACTGCGTTGGGTTAGTAAAGGTTGGAAAAAAAACAGAGTACTCTGCAATCTCAGAAAAAAAACAGAGTACTCTGTTTCATGAGTTAATATATTAAACAGAGTACTCTGTTTCAGGGTAATTAAAAAAAAATTCTACACGACAGATCCTACTCAGAGCTTTATCATTTTACACAACAACTACCACAACACAACCTACTCAGAGCTTCTACGTACGTATAATTACAACCATTTCAGTTGACAATCAAGTCCAAATGATGTCATCACTAGTCCACCTACTTCCACGATAACCATTGCTTCATGAATAACAACAACACCAACTTCTAATTGAACTCGATCTCTGCAAAAAAGAAAATATGAAGTTACATAAAACAGAGTAATCTCAGCAAAAACAGAGTAATCTTAGCAATATAAAACAGAGTAACATAAAACAGGGCAATCTCATAAAACTGGTAATCTCGTAGAACATAGTAATCATGAAGCAATGGTTATCATAAAACAGAGTAGTCTCATAAAGCAGAATTGGTTCCGCAGGTTAGAGCTGGAAGTGCAAGATCTGGAGTTGGCTTGCAGAGATGCTGTAATGTGCAGCTTCAGTTGGTGATGTGACGCTGTTGTTGCCGTAATGAGATGTTGTTGCCGTAATGAGATGTTGCTGCTTGATTGCAGTCGCTGAAATGGTGGAGCTCTATATTGCAGTTCAGTTGCATGCATGGATAACTGCCAAGGATTGAATGCAATGGCCTGGGTTGTGCTGAACCTGCAACTATCAGATGTATGTTTAGGAATTGAAACAACTGGAGAGTGGTAAGGCAAGTTGGTGTGCAGTGAGTTTGAGTTGCAGTTGCTGTAATGGGAACCGATGCCATGAGTTCAATGTCTTTGAAGAGATAGTGCTACTTGTTGATGCTGGGAAGCTAGAATGAGGCTCAAATGAGGTGCTGGTAGATGTATGAGCAGAGAATGAGATGCAGTTGAGATGGAGCTGAAATAGCAGGCATAGGCATGCAGGTGCAGGTTGAGCTGAAACGGAATATAATGGAGCAACAAAGAATGAAGTATGTTGGCCTGAGATTTTCAAATGGGTACAGGTTGATGGGATCGCAGGTGGATTCCGCAAGATAATAAGGATAACAATAGTTCAAAACCATAAAACAAAAACAAGCTGTAGATAATAAGGATAACAATAGTTCAAAAAATGACAGTAAGTAGCCATATATCTCAACAGACAAACAACCCAGCAAACAAGAACCCTAGTAATGGATAAAAGGGCCAGTTTACCATTACATGAGCTCAAACACTCAACAGATAGTGCTCCATAACAACAATGAGAAATATAAACATACATAAACCAGTTTGAACATGATGAAACAAGCTCAACCCAATCTAAAATAGGATGAAATCATTTTCATCCTGGTTTCAACATGGGGGAAACCTAACTCAACCCAATCTAAAACTGGATGAAACCAGTTTCATCTAAGATTAAACATGGGTGAAACCAAATTCAATCCACTGTTGAAATTAGATGAAACTGGTTTCATCCAAGTTCAAACATGGATGAAAACAAAATTCTATTCAATCTAAGAAAGGATGAAATTGGTTTCCTTCTATTTTAAGCTTGTACGGAAACAAATTTCAATTTAACTCAATTTAAAACGGGATGAAACCAGTTTCATCCTAGTGTGAATGTGGATGGAACCAAATTCAGTTTCATCCTAATCATTAGAATGAAACCAAGTTTAGTATAGGATGAAACCCATCCTTGTTTACAATAAGTGATACCTAATTCAAAAATCATAGATTCATCCTACCTATAGATGAAACCGGTTTCATCCTAGTTTAAAATGGGTGAAAGCAAATTCAAACCAACTTAGTATAGGATGAACACCAGTTGCATGGTAGTTTAAAATGGGTGAAACCAAATTCAACCCAATTTAGTATAGGATGAAACCCATTTTCGCCATTATGTTCAACTAAATCTAGCACAAGATAAATCCAGTTTAATCTAATTAAGATGAACGAATTTGAAATCAAAACACAATTAAGGTCAAGAAACTTACCAATTTGAGCATAGTCTTCATCCTTACCAATTGGAAAAAAACAGAGTACTCTGCAATCTCAACAAAAAACAGAGTAACACCCTAATTTGGGAAATTGCAGAGTACCAATTTCTTATCTTCTGAAATCGAATTAACATAAAACCCTAATTCGAGAAATTTAATCAAATTACAAAAACCCATTTTGATGGTGGTGTTGCTGGTATCTATGATGGTGTTGTTGGATAAAGTTGATGATATCGATGGTGGTGTTGGTGATTTGTGGAGGATATAGAGATGGTAGAGGTGCACGATGATGTTACTGGTTTTGATATTAGAGACGGTGTAGAAAGAAGACGAAGACGATGATACTTGTTTGTTTGGTAATGGAGTTGATGGAAAACGAGAAAGATGAGGTGCATAAGTGATGGAAAACGAGAGCTTTCTCTGGCTTTTTTTAGATCTGGTTATGTTTCAGGAGACAGAGAAGACGAGAAGAAGATATTCCTTTGACGGTTTCAAAAGGGTAGTAACGTAAACTCCTCATTTTAAAGATTCCTCTGTCCATTTGACCCAGGCTGAATCCTAACTGTCTATTTGGCCCAGAAAATGTGCACTTTTGGCTATATAACCCATTTTCTGAACTTCAAAAGGACATCAAACTACGAGAATGATCTAAAAATAATACGCTACTTCGACCATATACCGTTCCAATGTCAGAACCAAACCAAAAAACTAACGCTTTCCACAGATTCATATAACTCTTCTTCCACAATCATGGATCAGTCACATGAAGAATCCACCTTGACGGTAAGTTTATTTGCATTGGGCTTCCTTATGCTTCTTTTTGTCCAAAATCATAATTATCTCTTACTCTGCACTAACATGAAGAGATCATAATTCATCGATTTAAAACAGAACCGCCAACTAGCGCAGGGTAGGAGGCGGAGCCGCGAAGCACTAGAGAAACAACAAACATTACACGGGGTATAAAGTTGATCCTGAAGTCATATGAAGTCATTAGCTACCTATGAACTGTGATTTTCCCATCCCACTTTTCACATTGAATAAAGTTAAATTAATGTTACAGACTGGAATTGCAAATCATATAGTACAGCAACCAACACAATTGGAAGACCCGAATAGGGTACTAAATGCAGAATCAACCGTGTCGGTAAGTTAATTTGGCTAGCGCCTTATTTATGAGTATATTTTCCCTTGCACTCATTTTTGACTCATGGAGTGCACCTACATTCATCGTTTTATACCACATTCATTATTTTGCACTAGAGACGCCAAGCTGCACAACGCATTAGGCGCAATCATGAATTGGCAGAAAAAGCAGAGGCAGAATTTCAGGTTTGAAATTTTCAAGTAAAATTGTCAATTCTTTAGCAAGCAGGGAGTCATTTTACCCCAAAGTGTTTATGCGTTCACTTACATTTGTATAATTTTACAGAGGCGTAGTCTTGGTCAGACACCACGGCGACGTACAGAACTGCAGGAATCAAATGCTCATCGCATGACTGAGACAACCAACCACGTATTGAACCTATACTGGATTTTCATATGAAACCATTATAAGTAACATAATAACCATATTTGAATACTTCTGAGGAAGTTAGAAATTACTGTAATATACGATTTATATTTGTACTTTCAAATTTCAGATGTTCTTAGGATTTTAGGTGGTAATTCAATATTAATCTATATTCTGTTATTTTTGAGGATGGTTCCCATTAATTGTTTTTTTTTTTGGAAATACCTTTGGTCATGAAATGCTGCTCCGATGGGTTCCTTTCACCTAATGATATAATGATTGTTTGCTATTTTAAGAACAAGTGTTTGGAGAGACAACCCCAAAAAATAGTTCAAGAACAAGAAAAGACAAGGCCATAGCAAGACATCAACATGTATATATTAGTGACACAAAGATTGAAGAGGAAATAAAATTCTTGATAATTACAAACAGAAGACAACCCAATGTCTTTAATACAGACAGACATCACAAGGACTAATTGTAGCCACACACATGTAATACTTAGGACCATACAGACTGTATAAACAGCTGGAATGACAGCTAGACAGATTACATAGCTGGACTGACAGCTAGACAAAGACAGTAATAAAACAGACAGTAAATATCTGTTACTCCCCCCCCCCCCCCTCTCAAAATGAAGGAGTGTTAAAACCTTCAATTTTTTCTTCAGAAACTTAAACCGTGAAGCTGCTAGTCCTTTAGTGAAAATGTCAGCAACTTGCTCTAGAGTTGAAAGATATATGACCTGTAAAGACTTAGATTGAACCAATTCTCTAACAAAATGAAAATCTAAAGCAAGATGCTTCATCCTGCTATGAAAAATAGGATTTGAAGCTAAAGATATAGAGCTTTTGTTGTCACAAGCAATAGTTGGTAAAGTTGGAAGAAAGATGTGCAAGTCTCTGAGAAGATTGGATATCCAGATAACTTCAGCTGCAGTTGATGCTAAAGACCTATACTCAGCTTCAGTGCTAGATATGGAAATAGTGGCTTGCTTTTTGGCAGACCAACTAACAGGATTTTCTCCAAAAAATATGCAGTAACCACTTGTTGATCTCCTGTCATCAGGATTGCCTGCCCAGTCTGCATCTGAAAAACCTTGAAGAGTAGTGAATCCTTTAGTAAAAAGAATACCATGATGAAGAGTACCCTTGACATATCTGAGAACTCTTTTTGCAGCAGTTAAGTGAGTTGTTGTTGGAGACTGCATGAACTGACGAAGTTGGTTTACTGCAAAGCATAATTCTGGTCTTGTCCAAGTTAAGTATTGAAGTGAACCTACAATAGATCAATAATTTGTTGGATTAGACAAAATATCACCATCAGTAGCACTTAATCTCTGAGAAGAAGAATAAGGAGTAGAACATGGTTTAATACCAACCAGATTTGTCTTCCCTAATAAGTCAAGTACATACTTAGTTTGACTGAGAAAAAGACCTTTTCTATTTCTTTTAACTTCAAGACCCAAGAAATAATGTAGAGCTCATAGATCCTTTACTGGAAATTTTGTGCAAAGATATGCAATGATAGAGTCACAGTGAGCTGAGTTGTTTCGTGTGATGATGATATCATCAACATAAGCAAGGATGATAGTGAGTTTAGAGCCCAATTTATGAACAAACGAAGAAGAATCTGCTTGAGAAGGAACAAAATCAACAACAATGAGAGCATCCATCAGCTTTTCATACCAGGCTCTAGGAGCCTGTTTAAGACCATATAATGATTTATGTAATTTACATACATAATCTGGATGTTCTTTATCTTCAAAACCAGGTGGTTGTTTCATATAAACTTCTTCCTTTAAGACTCCATGCAAAAATGCATTACTAACATCTAACTGCTTCATATTCCAATCAAAGTTAACAGCTAAAGAAAGAACAAGTCTAATAGTTGTAGGTTTCACAACTGGGCTGAAAGTTTTAGTGAAATCAAAGCCTTCAACTTGATGAAACCCTTTTGCTACTAATCTAGTTTTACATCTTTCTAAAGTACCATCTGGGTTGTACTTTATCTTAAACACCCATTTGCAACCTACTACATTCTGAGATGGATTAGGTGGTACTTTTGTCCAAGTACCAGCATCCTGCAAAGCAGTATTTTCTAACTCCATAGTTTTTAACCAAACTGGTATCTTTGCAGCTTGAGAATAACATGTAAGAGTAACAAGTTCAAAATGAGACATATGAGAGGCACACAAAGCATATTTTGTGGATAAGAGTACCTTTGGTTTGAAAGTACCAACTTTAGCTCTTGTAAGCATTTGATGTGTATTCATAGCATTATCACTAGAAGTATTAGTTACTGCTGGAATTGCAGAGTCAAGAACTGAAGTATTATCAACACAAGAAACAATAGAAGTATCAGAATTAAGAGAAGTATTATGTATAATAGAAGAATCAGTATTAGTCAGAACTGTAGAAGAATTGTCTGCAGAATCCAAAGTTGCAGGAGTAGTTGGAAAATCCAAAAATTCTCTAGATGTAGTAGTTGGTATTGAAGAAAGAGCTTTATAAGGAAAATTATCTTCATGAAAAACCACATGTCTAGAAACAAAAACTTTACCATTAGATGGATTTAAACACCTGTAACCTTTGTGTTGAGAACTATATCCAAGAAACACACACTGCACACTTCTAGGTTGCAATTTTTTATTAGTGTAAGGCTTCAACCAAGGAAAACACAAACATCCAAAAGATTTAAGGAAAAAAATAATCTGGTGCTTTATGAAACAAGGACTGAAAAGGAGTAGAAAATGGAAGTGATCTAGTTGGAAGTCTGTTAATAATATAATTGGCAGTGGATAAAGCATCAAACCAAAACTCAAATGGCAAATTAGCTTGATAAAGGAAAGTTCTTGTAATCTCTAGAAGATGTTTGTGTTTTGATACTGCCACACCATTCTGCTCAGATGTGTGTGGACAAGTAATCTCATGAGAAATACCACTATTAAGTAACACCTTTGTGAGAGCATGATTAACAAATTCTCCTCCTCCATCAGTCCTAATAATTTTGATATGTAGGTTTAACTGATTTTCTATGTAGGTCTTGAAATTCTCAAAAGTAGACTTATACTCTGATTTGAGAGACAAAGGATAAACCCAACAGAATTTTGTATAATCATCAATGATATTAACATAGTATTTGAATCCATTTGAAGAAAGAACAGGAGCAGGACCCCATACATCCATGTGAAGTAATTGTAAAGGAGCTGTAGTTACAGAAAAAGACATATGAAAAGGTTGTTTATGACTTCTACATACTTGACACTCAGTACAAGTAAGATTTTTGTCTGAAATATTAAGAATTCTAGCTAGCCTACTAAGAAATTGAAAAGAAGGATGGGCTAATCTTTTATGCCATATTGTTGAAGAAACTTTATTACAAGCAAAGGCTGTTGAGGTAACTGGAGACGTAATGGTGCCTTGTAGAGGATAAAGACCATCCTTACTGAGACCTTGAAAAATAATTTGTCATGTCTTCAGATCCTTGACAGTATAATTAGTTGAAGTGAAAGTCATAGAGAAATTATTATCTCTGGTAAACTTATGAACTGAAATTAAGTTTTGTGATGCTAAAGGGGCATGAAGAATATCTTTGAGAGTAAAATTTTTATTTGGCACCTGAACTAAAGAAGAGCCAGTTTTATGAATTTGCATACCTTCACCATTAGCAGTAGTGACATATTCTGAGCATCCATAAGAAGAAGTTGAAGCAATATTAGAAGCATCAGCAGTCAAGTGATGTGTTGCACCTGAATCAACATACCAAGGATTTTGTCCCATAACATTTGTTGAAGCAAGCATAGCCTGTAGATTTCTTGGTGGATTTCTCCCTTGATATGAGAAATTCATCCTATTCTAACATTCATCAGCAGCATGACCATATTTGTGACATATCTGACAAGTTGGTCTCTCACCAGAGGAAATAGTTGTGGAGCCAAAAGAAGCAGGTCTTGGAACATAAGTAGGAAATGAAGTATTTGATGTTGTTGGAGAAGGTAAAATACCAGCACCTCTACCAAAACCTCTACCAGTATATGAATTTCTACCACCCCTGTGAAAACCTCTAGAAGGGCCTCTGCCATTGGTATGACCAGATGCATAAAAAGCTCTATTGGTGGATTCAAGAGAAGAACTTGCAATTTTGCTATTAATAACCATCTCTTCACTAAGTAACAAGTTGTGTAATTCAAGACTTGACACAGGAGGAGTTCTCATTCTTACAGAGGTAGCAAAAGAATTATAATCAGCATTTAACCCCCTAGTGTAACAACTACAATTTCATCATCAGATACTATAGAGCCAGTTGCAGCTAATTGATCTGTTATAGTCTTGATTTCACTAGTGTAAGCAGCTATTGTAGAATTTCCTTTCTTGATATTCATAAGCTTTGTTCTTAATTGTATAGAATGAGTAGATGAGATGCGAGCAAAGCGATCAGAAATACCTTTCCATAGCTCATAAGATGAAGATGCAGTAACAAAGTAGGAGATAACAGCATCTGAGATGGTAGAAGTAATCCACATCATAATTGTAGCATCCTCATCCATCCAATCTGTGTATAACGGATTTTCCACTCCATTATTTGCATTAGTTCGAGTTGTATATTGTGGTGGACATTCATAAGAACCATCAAGATATTTCATCAGTTTGAATTTACGAATCACATGTAGCATTAAAGCTTTCTAGATGAGAAAATTATCATCTTTCAGTTTGAGCTGAACAATACTGGTTAATTGATTAAATGGAACCCTAGAAATTGAGGTAGCTGTTGGATTCTCCATTCAAGAAATTTGAAGAAAGATTCAAGAAATTAGCAAGAAGAAAGATGAAGAAAGATTCAGATCTAGAAAAGTGATGTAGAATTAATTAGAAAGAAGAACAAGAATGAGAGAAACAAATATTGAAGATGAAGATGAAACTGATGAAGATTTAAATTAAGCAACAACAGAATGTGAGATTGGATCGAGTTTGGTGTCTGATACCATAGTGACACAAAGATTGAAGAGGAAACAAAATTCTTGATAATTACAAACAGAAGACAACCCAATGTCTTTAATACAGACAGACATCAGAAGGACTAATTGTAGCCACACACGTGTAATACTTAGGACCATACAGACTGTATACACAGCTGGACTGACAGCTAGACAGATTACATTGGTGGACTGACAGCTAGACAAAAACAGTAATAAAACAGACAGTAAATATCTGTTACTATATATCACTCCCTTAATATGGAATTGGAATTCCTTGGTGTTACACTTTCATTTATTACAATACAAATTGCTATACACACCGCAACCATGTGATGTCATCCATATCAGACATTTTATCTGTATCTTCTTATTTGGGTCAAACAGGATCCCGCTGGCAGCCATAACTCGGGTAACCCCGTCGACGAGGAATTTTATGAGATGTAAGTACCTTGAATTTATTATCCCCTTGACGGAAGGTCAACTCCCCTGAATGAATCTTTGAAATTTAATCAATTCATGGTTTTGTAACACTTGCTGTTGTTATTTCTCATAGTGCCAGTACTGATGATGAAGTTGCGTCTGACAACGAAACAGAAAGTGCAACTTCTTTATCCAACAACGCTAGCGCACATGCAAACTCATGTTTGTATCCTAACGTGCGACATTCTCTTGGAAGTATGAATGTAAAATGTAAAGATTGTGGAGCTTTGCACTTCGTGGACGAGAGACTCACCAAATCTTCCCCCAAGAACCCACTGTTTGGATCCTGCTGTTTGGAGGGAAGAATAAGACTACCCAACCTCAGAGAACCACCTCAACAGCTGAAAGAGTTGTACGAAGGAACCCACAAACTAGCAAGATTGTTCAAGAGATATATGCGAAGGTAGCCAATTTTTAATCCGACGAGTTACATATCCCATCACAGTCATCGACGAATCGTCCATGTTGTTTCATACGAAATTATCTTCTCAACTAAAAGCGTTGTCATTTATTTTTTTATACAGATACAACTCTTGCAATGCTTTCACGAGTCTTGGGTGCACACTGAAACCTAGATAACTGAAGGGAAAAGGCCCACCAGTGTTTACAATTCACGGAGAGCTCCGTCACCAAACAGGCACCCTTTTACCTGAAAATGGTGATAGAGCAACATACTCTCAGCTGTACATTTATGATCCATCAGACGCTGTATCTAAACGTATGAAAGACAACCCAATGCTAGATAAGGAGGTTCTCGAGATCATACAAGAAGTTTTATTGAAAAACAATCCGTTTGTCCATAAATATAAGCAGGCGTATTAAATTTTGAAAGAGGTTCCGTCGACGGAGAAGGATGTCTATCTTTCCCTACAGTACAAGAGCGACAAGGATAAAAGGCGCTATAACCTTCCAACCATAGATGAGGTATCCGTTATTCTACCAGGAGATGGGACTATAAAATCAGGAGTACGTGACATTGTGCTGCATCTGAAAGGAAGTCGCTATCTAGAAAGAATTAATGAATGCCATCCGGCTTACTTGCCTCTGCATTATGTCCTTTTATTCCCATACGGCGAGTTGAGTTGGGAGCCAGACATGGTTCGTTGGAATGTTGAACTCAAAAAACCAACAAAAGTACGATTAAGCCAAATGGATTATTATGGCTATAGACTGTTTCCAAGGGTGGGTGAATATTCAACAATTCTGAGAGGCGGAATGCTTTTCCAGGAATTTCTGGTGGACGCATGGGCAGCAACCGAACAGAATCGTCTTGAATGGATGAAACATGGTCAACTAAAATTGCATGCTCAGAATTACAAAAAAGTCTACAAGATGGCCTCATCCAACCAAACCCTACTGAAACAGGACTACCATTGATCTTGCCATCTTCATTCACATGTGGCCCCCGATATATGGACGAGATATACCATGATTCCATGGCAATCACCAGGTACAACCATCACCCAGATATTTTTCTAACTATGATAGCGAACCCCAATTGGGAAGAAATAAGGGGTTCTTTGTTCCAGCACCAGCATCCACACGAAAGGCCTGATATAGTAGCTAGAATGTTTGAGCTGAAGCGTAAGGCACTAATGGATGAGATACAACAAAATAAGGTAATCGGGACAACGGTGACACATGTATACACAATCGAGTTTCAGAAGAGAGGGTTGCCCCACATGCACGCGCTGATTTTCTTAGACAAGGCTGATAAGATCCACACGCCAGAGAAGGTGGATAATATAGTATGCGCAGAATTCCCGGATGAGGTAGATGATCCTCTTCTCTTTAAGACCATCCAAAAATGTATGGTCCATGGACCGTGTGGTTCAAGGAAACCAGATGCATTATGCATGAATGAGGGTAAGTGCGCAAAGAAGTATCCCAAACAGTATTCAACATCCACTTCATTGCCTGACGAAGGGTATCCGATCTACAGACGACGTAATGATGGACGAGTATTTCGCTATTGAAATAACTCATTCACGAATATGGATGTTGTCCCTTACAACGCACACCTCACACGCATGTTTAACTGACATATCAATGTTGAGGTGTGTGCCAGTGTACAAGCTGTAAAGTATATACCCAAATATATTTACAAGGGGCACGACAGGACAACCATGGTTGCTGGTGGTGACAATGAGATCAAACAGTATGTCGATGCTAGATACGTCGGACCATATGAGGCGTTTTGGCGTGTTTTAGGATATAGATTGCACGAAGAGAACCCAAAGGTGCAACGCCTTTCAGTGCACCTACCAGGCCAACAACAAGTGGTATACGATCCTGAGAAGCAGGTTTTGGACATAGAAGCAAAAGCAGAGAACACCAAAACGACACTGATGGGTTACTTTGAATACAACGCACTACATCCTGATGCGCCACCATATACTTACCTAGAATTCTCAGAACATTGTGTATGGAACAAGAGAGAGTTGAGGTGGACATCTCGAAAACAAGGATTTGCAATTGGTAGGATGTATTTCGTCCCACCGAACGCAGGTGAAATCTTTTACCTCCGACTGTTGCTTACCATCGTTGCGGGGGCCAAATCGTTTGAGCAGTTGAAGACAACAACAAAAGATGGAGTTCAGAAGAAACACTTAACATTCAAAGCTACGTGCATAGAACTGGGTCTATCGGAAAATGATGGGGAATGGGAAAAATGCTTGAAAGAAGCAGCTGTAATCAAAACCGGACATCAATTGCGGCAGTTATTCGGAATAATACTGGTACATTGCTCTCCAACCCGACCTTGAGGTTTTATGGAACACATTTGGAAGGTACATCTGCGATGACTTGCCTTATAGGATACAACAGCTTTACGGGATTAAAAATCAGGAACAAGTTTTGGATTACGGTCTCTATCTATTAGAAAATATACTACACGAAGGAGGTAAGGACCTGTGGAGACTTCGATACAATGCCGAAATATTCTGGACAATGGAGCCAAGTCATTGGAAACCGACTGATATGGGAGAACCATCAACTGCAATTCGATGTCAGCGAAACGATTGTTTCTTCTAATATTGAGAAATTGAACGCCGAACAAAAAAGGGCATTCGAAATGATAATAGATTCCGTGGAAACCAATGCTGGGAAAACTTTCTTTTTGAATGGAAGTGAAGGAACAGGCAAAACGTTTGTATACAACACTGTGGCGGCAAAATGTCGACTAAAAGGTAACATTGTTTTGACAATGGCATCTTGGGGTGTAGCAGCACTGCTCCTAAGTGGTGGACGTACCGCTCATACTACTTTCAAGATACCGTTGAATCCTGCTGAGGATTCGAAATGGAGGGGGAACTTTTTAGAAACACCAAATTGATAATATGGGATGAGGTGGCCATGCAACACAAATATTGTATTGAAGCTATTGACAAAACCTTAAGAGACGTGAGAAGAAACATCAAACCATTCGGAGGAATTACCGTGGTGCTGGGTGGAGATTTCAAACAAACTTTACCGGTAGTCCCAAGGGGTAGCCGAGAGGAGATTGTATCTGCATGCGTGCGAAGCTCTTATTTGTGTACAGGTGTAAATGTGCTAAAGCTTATACACAATATGAGACTCGAAAGCGGAGATGCGGAGAACAGGGAGTTTGCTGATTACCTAATAAAGGTATGCATGATCCATTGTGAATCATATTCAACATCTTTCGGAAGCTATAGTACTGTTTTTTTGAACCGAGTTTTGTTACTGCATCTGATACAAATAGCTAAAAATGTTATGGCTACTCATTCACAGTCCCTGAACGGCTAAATCATTAGCCACTCAAGTTACTATGCATTTCTTAATTAATACGTTGACTGAACATTCTCCAGGATGACTGAACATTAAACTTCAAATCGATATGGTTACAGGTGGGAGAGGATCCAGAGCCGAAAATTCGCCTACCGCCTTCGATGAAAAGATGCAAAGATCTAAAAAATCTTATATCGTCCGTATATCCTGGAATTGAGGAAATGGGCATCCCAACACCGAGCTATATGACCGAACGAACGATTTTGTGCCCCCGAAACCATGATGTGATGGTAATAAACCAATTGATACTACAAAATTATCCAGGAAAATACCACTCATACCTAGCAGCAGACAAGCCGGAGGAGATTTCAGATAAGGGATCCGTGAGATACAATGAACAGAATCCGGAAAATTGTGCAACTGAGACACTTAACCAGCAGAATCCCGCCGGTTTGCCACCGTTTAAGTTGGACCTGAAAGTTGGATGCCCTGTTATGATGCTTCGCAACATCGCGCCCACCAATGGACCGTGTAACTGATAAGCACGTAAGTGTGACACATTTTCACCCATAACTACATTAATTTGGACTCATTTTATCACTAATAATCTTGTTTCAAGTCTTTTCAAGGAAATAAGCTCTTGTGGAAAATATTGCTCGAAAAGTTGATAAAGGCACCGCCGGAGGACGTTTGTTATTCGGACTCCCAAGTTTGGATAAGGGATACCTCATTTGATAAGGGGTACACTAATTACTATCGACACCCAAGCACTCTGGATAAGGGGCGACCTTCTTCTTCATTTGAATTTTCAGTTTTGGCGAGAAACTTGGTGGCAGAATTAGGGTTTGGGTTTTGGAGCTGTTCGACTGAGACTCAATGGCTGAAATTTAATGGGTATCTTCCTTTGAGTTAAACAGGCTTGGTAAGGTCTTTCGAGTGGAACGAATTTGGATAGAACAATTGATTTGAAGGCACAACATAAAAAGTAATTTTGGCGGGAAAGTGCAGGTTTGAAATTTCTCACCTGCGAAGGTTGATTCGGGAGATTTCTGAAGAGATTCAGTCGCTCTAGTTAGTTTGTTTAGGCCTGTTTGGACTAAACAGGGTTGGTAATGTCGATTTTTTGAAAGAGTTGGTCTGGAAAGTCGGGTGAAGCAAAACAAAGTCGGAGATACACTCGGAATTCTGTTGAGAAGATTTGGATCTGTTTTAGGGAGATTCAACCGGAGAATTTGGCTAGGATAGACATGGATTGACTAAACAGGGATGATAACTCCGTCCGATTCAATCAGTTTGGGCTGGATATCGGGTTTGATGATAAAACAGGGAAAATTGTGTGCGCTATTCTCTGTATTGATTTTGGACAAGATTTGGTCTGATTTCTCGCTTGGTTTGGATATATACCAGCCTGTTATATCAAAACAGGATTGGTAAGTGCTTTAAATTCGATCAGAGGGGAAGTTTACACGTAATCTCTACTAATCAGGGCAAGCACATGCTCGGGAAAATTCTGAGTTATTTTGGGAAGGCTTGTGTGTGTTTTCTGCGTGCTAAACTTCTTATGGAGCGTGTATAAGGCTGTTGGGAGTGTACAAAGTACAGGCAGATGCGTGAAGGAGCTCCAAAAGGATTTTATTCCCGTGACAGGAAGAAGAGAATATTCGGAATTAATGAAGATTATTTGGAGTTATTATCGAAGTATTTGCGATGCTGAAGGATATATAAAGGTTGCTAAGGGTTTTGAGAGGGATATCGAGAGTTGGGGAGAAGAACAGAGTGTTGCAGAGCAGATTTCTCTGCTGCTGCAGAGAAGAAGAAGAAGAACATTTGACGCCTACTGACTATCGCAGAGAACTGTCGTTTATAAACATTACTCATAACAGTCAGTTTGGCACGCTTGCTTTGTATTTGCAACAGCTCTTGTAACGGTGACTTCTGTAACGCCAATACAGCGTTGCAGATTCATTGTATTATTAGTTTTCTTCAATAAAAACACCATTTGAGCTATAAATTATATTTTTGAGTGTGTTTTCATCATGAAAAGCTAAACCCCAACACTGGGTCGACGGAGGAAGCCGAACTTCACACATGAGTGAATTTGTATTATTTTCTATATGACATTTGCACTTATTTTGAATTGATTTATGATTCGAATTAATTAGTTATTATTTTATTAGATGGGTCATGCTTGCTTAAATGTTTGATGTCCCATGCTTACGATTTATAACTAATGTTTTGAGGATCTACTTTGGCAAAACAAGAGTCGATGTTTTATTTATTTAGTGAGCGATAATTGTTGAAAATAATTATTGATCCTTATGATATGAATTCGGTGGAATCCTAGACCCAGTAACTCTCCCTTTTTTATTAAATATTTAAATTTAATCTTCACAAGTCTTAGAGTTCGAATCCTATTTACAACAACGACAATCAAGAATCTTATCATTTTGGCGCCGCCGACGAGGATTTGTTTTTAGATTAATTTTTAGGTTTATTTTTTTTATTTTGTACAGTATTTTCATATTTTTTTTAGACTTTTTTTTTCCTTTTTATGCGTTTCTTTTTGTATTTCTTTTCAGGGACATTTTGAGGATGATGACTTCTTCCGAGGAGACGTCACCTACGATGACGCTGGCGGAATATAAGAGTACAAAGTCAAATTATCAGGAAACCTCATCTGAGATGACGCTTGCTGAATATAAGCGTAGGCAATGGTATGGAGTTTCTGCTCCACATGAGATAAATGAAGAATCTCCTCTAGAGATATATGAGAAGTATTATAAACACACACCACCTAGTTTGGAACAAAGACTGAGATTATTGGAATTCCAAAAGTTATTTAATGATGATGATGATCAGTCTTGTAGTGAGTCTCTGTTCCAGACAGAATTTGAAGATGACCATGTGGATGATTGTGGTGATGATTCGCCTAATTCCATAGATGAATCCATCCCACAAGATAATTCACCCAACTTAGAGGATGTTTTTAGACCCCTAGACTTCCAAAAGTTTCCTAATTTAGGGTTAGAATTTTGTGCTTCTAGAGTGTTGTTGGATTACTTTGCATCTAAATACCCAGAGGACTTGTCTATTCCTGATACAGTGCATGAGCCGATTGATAATTCCCCAGTCTCAATAGAATCCCCATATTTTGTTCTTTACGCACTTCCTTGTGCAGTAAAAACTTGGTTTAGGGGTAATTATTGGTTTTTGATAGTTTCAGCGTCTCCGCGTTTTCATGACATAAGTGTGAAGCTGTCGTTTGTAAATATTGTATTTTGGGTCGATCCCCAAGTTTTCAGGTTATTAGTTTATGGGGATCTTTTTTGTACATTCCAGTAGGTGTATTTTTATTTTTTATTTTCGTTTACTTTTTTTTGCATCTTATGGTTTTCCCATCTTAGGTTTTGCATTGGATGACTCAATTACATTGAGGACAATGTAATGTTTAAGTGTGGGGGAGTGGTTAACGTTTTATTTTTCTTTTTCAGGAATTTTCTTGCATATTATGACCAACTGTGTAGCGGGTCTACAATTTTTTTTTTTTTTACAGTTGTTAGGGTTATGACCAGCTGTGTAGCGGGTCTTTTCTTTTTTCTTGTTAGCGTTATGACCAGCTGTGTAGCGGGTCTTTTTTTCTCTTTTCTTGCACGTTATGATGACCAGCTGTGTAGCGGGTCTTAAAATAAAAAAATAAAAAAAATATATGACTAGCTGTGTAGCGGGTCTCTGTTCTAGTCTTGAAAGTGGTAGTAAAAGTTCGTTGCTCGGACTTGTAAAGATTTAAAAATAAAAATATATACACAATATTTGTCACAATGGGCGAGAGGTACTGGGACTAATGATTCGGCCAATTTTCATAACATAGGGCTCAATGATTTATTCTCAACAATAATCGCTCAAAACATAAATTATATGGACTCTTATTTTGCCAAAGTAGATTTTCAAAACATTGATTGTAAGTCCTAAGCATGATGTATCAAAACACCTAAGCCAAGCATACATCATCAAATTAAATAACAACCAATTAATTCAAATCGTATTTCAATTTTAAATTAATGCAAAAGTCTTAAAAAGAATTAATGAAATTACCCCAAGTATGAAGTTTGGCCTCCTCTGTCGTCCCAGTGTTGGGTTTTAGCTCATCATAGTAAAAATGCTCTCAAAATAATTATTTATTGCTCAAAAAGTGGTTTACAAATGATGAAAAGGTGTAAAACAATTGAACAGAAAAATCGCAACAGAAATAACTGTTGCAAAGGCGCTGTTCAGCTGTTACAAGAAGAACGATAAATGTTAACTGCTGTTGTACGACTAACTACGACCCACGTGTGTGCGTCTTAGACACTGTTGATAAACGACTGCTTCTGCGAGTCCGTTCTTCGTGTTCTTCATCTTCATCAATGGCGGCAGCAGCAGCAGAGAGAAATCATGGTTCTCGATTCTGCAGCGTTCCTTCTCTCCTCCCAACTCTCGACAAACTTCTACTCTACCCCAGAAGTCTTTTTATACTCAACAGGTAGACGAAATCCTTTGCAATAACTCCCAAAAATCTTCCATTACTCGGACAGTTCATAATATATTTTTTTTCCTTTTTTATTTCGATTACGTAACTGCAGCTGTTAATTTCATGGAAACTCACCTTAATTGTCTTCTACACGGTCCAAAAGTGTGTTAGAGTCCTCCATGCATCATCAGAAAACGTTCGAATTCCTCCAAAAATTCTCTCAAACCCGTGAAAGACATGAACTGCCATGTTCCCAACTCGTGAATTTCCTAGACGATTCTAGCCAAATTCGATCGGACCCGACACCCAAAATATCTTCCTTAGGATTAATCACATCTTCCTGCCAAGTCTCAGCCATTTAATCTCCCTATAACACGTTAAAAAATTCGATCAAACTTCTGCCAGTTCTCATGCACGTTTTCCCGCCAAAATTCAGTTTTTGAAATGAAGAAGATGGTGCCCCCTATCCAAACTGGGGGTGCGAATAGCAATTGGGGTGGAATAGTAATTTTGGGGTGGAAATAGTAATTTTTCTGGATTCCTCCGGCACATTTCTGGGACGCTTCCGGTGCATTTCGAGGGTGCCTTTAGTACTCTATCCTCGGGTGTAAAACACCACTTTTTGAGCCAATATCGCCGCAAGAGCTTATTTCTCTAAGAATTCCTACAAAGACATAAAAGAACACAATAAATACAAAATTGAGCAATAACAATACATACAATAGAGACATATTAGACACATAAATGCGTCTATCAGTCTCTCTCTCTCTCTCTCTCTCTTATTATATGACCAGTTGTGTAGCGGGTCTTCTTCTGTTTTGCTCGAGGACTAGCAAAATGTAAGTGTGGGGGAATTTTATAAGCACGTAAGTGCGACACATTTTTACCCATAACTACATTAGCTTGGACTCATTTTATCACTAATAATCTTGTTTTAAGTCTTTTCAAGGAAATAAGCTCTTGTGAAAAATATTGCTCGAAAAGTTGATAAAGGCACCGTCGGAGGACGTTTGTTATTCGGACTCCCAAGTTTGGATAAGGGGTACATCATTTGATAAGGGGTACACTAATTACTATCGACACCCAAGCACTCTGGATAAGGGGCGACCTTCTTCTTCATTTGAATTTTCAGTTTTGGCGAGAAACTTGGTGGCAGAATTAGGGTTTGGGTTTTGGAGCTGTTCGACTGAGACTCAATGGCTGAAATTTAATGGGTATCTTCCTTTGGGTTAAACAGGCTTGGTAAGGTCTTTCGAGTGGAACGAATTTGGCTAGAACGAATGATTTGAAGGCACAACATAAAAAGTAATTTTGGCGGGAAAGTGCAAGTTTGAAATTTCTCACCTGCGTAGGTTGATTCGGGAGATTTCTAAAGAGATTCAGCCGCTCTAGTTAGTTTGTTTAGGCATGTTTGGACTAAACAGGGTTGGTAATGTCGATTTATTCGAAAGAATTGGGCTGGAAATTCGGGTGAAGCAAAACAAAGTCGGAAATATACTTGGAATTCTGTTGAGAAGATTTGGATCTGTTTTAGGGAGATTCAACCGGAGAATTTGGCTATGATAGACATGGATTGACTAAACAGGGATGATAACTCCGTCCGATTCAATCAGTTTGGGCTGGATATCCGGTTTGATGATAAAACAGGGAAAATTGTGTGCGATATTCTCTGTATTGATTTTGGACAAGATTTGGTCTGATTTCTCGCTTTGTTTGGATATATACCAGCCTGTTATATCAAAACAAGATTGGTAAGTGCTTTAAATTCGATCAGAGGGGAATTTTACACGTAATCTCTAATAATCAGGGCAAGCACATTCTCGGGAAACTTCTGAGTTATTTTGGGAAGGCTTGTGTGTGTTTTCTGCGTGCTAAACTTCTTATGGAGAGTGTATAAGGTTGTTTGGAGTGTACAGATTACATGCAGATGCGTGAAGGAGCTCCAAAAGGATTTTATTCCCGTGACAGGAAGAAGAGAATATTCAGAATTAATGAAGATTATTTGGAGTTATTATCGAAGTATTTGTGATGCTGAAGGATATATAAAGGTTGCTAAGGGTTTTGAGAGGGATATCGAGAGTTGGGGAGAAGAACAGAGGGTTGCAGAGCAGATTTTTCTGATGTTGCATAGAAGAAGAAGAACATTCGACGCCTACTGACTGTCGCAGAGAACTGTCGTTTATAAAAACAGTACTCCTAACAGTCAGTTGGCACGCTTGTTTTGTATTTGCAACATCTCTTGTAACGGTGACTTCTGTAACGCCAATACAGCGTTGCAGATTCATTGTATTATTAGTTTTCTTCAATAAAAACACCATTTGATCTATAAATTATATTTTTGAGTGTGTTTTCATCATGAAAAGCTAAACCCAACACTGGGTCGACGGAGGAAGCCGAACTTCACACATGAGTGAATTTTTATTATTTTCTATATGACATTTGCACTTATTTTGAATTGATTTATGATTCGAATTAATTAGTTATTATTTTATTAGATGGGTCATGCTTGCTTAAATGTTTGATGTCCCATGCTTACGATTTATAACTAATGTTTTGAGGATCTACATTGGCAAAACAAGAGTCGATGTTTTATTTATTTAGTGAGCGATAATTGTTGAAAATAATTATTGAGCCTTATGATATGAATTCGGTGGAATCCTAGACCTAGTAACTCTCCCTTTTCTATTAAATCTTTAAATTTAATCTTCACAAGTATTAGAGTTCGAATCCTATTTACAACAACGACAATCAAAAATCTTATCATTTTGGCGCCGCCGACGGGGATTTGTTTTTAGATTAATTTTTAGGTTTATTATTTTTTTTATTTTGTACAGTATTTTCATTTTTTTTTAGACTTTTTTTTTCCTTTTTATGCGTTTTTTTTGGTATTTCTTTTCAGGGACATTTTGAGGATGATGACTTCTTCCGAGGAGACGTCACCTACGATGACGCTGGCGGAATATAAGAGTAGAAAGTCAAATTATCAGGAAACCTCATCTGAGATGACGCTTGCTGAATATAAGCGTAGGCAATGGTATGGAGTTTCTGCTCCACATGAGATAAATGAAGAATCTCTTCTAGAGATATATGAGAAGTATTATAAACACACACCACCTAGTTTGAAACAAAGACTGAGATTATTGGAATGCCAAAAAATTATTTAATGATGATGATGATCAGTCTTGTAGTGACTCTCTGTTCCAGACAGAATTTGAAGATGACCATGTGGATGATTGTGGTGATGATTCGCCTAATTCCATAGATGAATCCATCCCACAATATAATTCACCCAACTTAGAGGATATTTTTAGACCACTAGACTTCCGAAAGTTGCCTAATTTAGGGTTAGAATTGTGTGCTTCTAGAGTGTTGTTGGATTACTTTGCATCTAAATACCCAGAGGACTTTCCTATTCCTGATATAGTGCATCTAATATCCCAACGTCGAAAAATGAATATTCAAATACTTAGTTCGTTTTTATCTATTCTGTTAGTTTTAAGGTTGCCTCAAAAATGCAAATGAGAAAGTTACACGTGTATAGAAAGTGTGTGGGAAATTATTGGCATGCAACAGTACATTGTGTATTCTTCCCGCCAATAATACAAAGCCAAAATTGTTGTTGTACCAAGTATATGCTCGGCCTGTCAGAGACTTTGGGAATTCCTTCAAACGGACGACATGATTGTGTTCATGTTCTCCTAGTTCTTCCAGGAATCAGGAGACATGTTCTCGAGCGTTCCCCGTTCTGTTATACAGTGTGAACATTAGAGAGGTATAGCCCTTCGGGAGAGGAATTCTTTGCGTAGCAGCAGGATATGGAGGTTGATAACGGTGAGCAGATGGTGATTTGTCTTTTCCTCGATCCTCCATATATAAAGCGCTCCAGGTCTTCACGGGTGATAAAGCCTGCAGGTGCCTTCGTTGGTGGATTATCTGCAGCCTTATGGACTTCATCGTCGTCTACTACATGGATTGGAGTGACTTCAGGATCAGCAGTCGAAGATGTTTCTTTGGCTCTTCCCTTCTCCTGAGTTTTCTCTGACATCTTGTCAGTGAGAGTTTTGAGATAATTGCACAGCTTTTTCTGTGTTGCAGCCATGTCAATCTGATTTTTGGCGAGAGTCTCTTGCACCTTCATAAGATCATCTATGGTAGGCGGATTTTCTCTGATTTCCTCGGGAGTCCGGCCGAAGAGGGGATGGTTGTCGATGTTGTTTTGAGGAGGAGTGGTATCACCAGCATCGTTGTTGGAAGCAGGAGTAGTTTATGGGGTACCACCATTGTTGCTAGTGCTAGCAGTTGTTTGTGTTAGGATTTGTAACTGAACCTGACCTAAGATCAACCATTTTGTGAAAGTTTGAGATTGCAACCGAGAGATTAATCTCCCGATGTGGTCGCCAATCTGTTGATGGGGGAAAACGATTTGCTGGGTTTTTAAGGAAGTGAAGAGACGACCATGCAGACGAGACTCCTCAACCGAGCAAACTGCTTAACCTCAAACAGATACACTGCACGAGAGTGCTTTGATTTCGAGAGATCAATTTGTAGAACTCCGGTCTAAACCAAGTCAATGGTCGTTCCAGAGTCAATTCGGACACAAAGAAGGAGATGGGTTAATCTGTAGGAGGGAAGCTGAGAATTGTGTGAGATCAATGGTATTCAAGGATTGTGAGAGATCAATGATAATCAAGGATTGTGAATGTATTGTGGGTTTATGTAATTTTTCTGTGAACTGTTGAGTTCAAATAAGTTCTGGTCGATTGATGGAATTCTTGAGAGTGATTACTCGAAAAATTGTGTGTCCTTCAATCGTGGATTCAGAGACTTATTTATATTACCAGAATAGTAGACACATTGATCTCCAGTAAGTGCGAGGGTTGCTCGAGTGGGAAAGTGGGAAATAGTGTGTTAACCAGTTCCAGGTCGTGCGGAGACTTGGTTGATTGTCCACCCACTATTTTGCTAACTCCCTCAACTGCTTGCACGACTTACTCACATTTCTCATCGTGGATGACACACATGTTGTAGGGCGCCAGACCAAAGCCCTAATTGATATCCCCCATGTGGCGTGATTGATGTCTCACGAACGTGGAGTATGCAAAGTAGACGTGAATTTAATTAGTCAGTCGTTGACTTGATTAGACAACGAGTCTAAGTTTTTTTGAATTGAGCATGATTGACGAATGCTCAATGATTCATGGATTGAACATGTCTGTTGAGACGTATAGATCTTGAATCAACATGATGATAGTTTGAGCAAATATTGCTCGTCTGAGTAAATATTGCTCATATGATAAATCGTTGAATATTGATAGTTGAGTCTACATAACCACTCTGGGCTACGTTGCTCGCGTCTGAGTAAATTTATTAAACATTGATGGTTAAATCAATATTCCTCGTTTGAGCAAATATTGCTCGTCTGAGCGAATATTGCTCGTTTGATGAATTATTGGTAGCATGACAAAATAAAATATTAATTAAAATATTGGTAGCTGGACTGAATATTATATAATTAATTAAGATGTTGACTGCTGAATCAACAGAAAATTATTAGTGTTTAAACTTGCTCAAAATTATGATTTGCAGAGCATTCAGTTCGAAACCCTAATTTTGATCAATTGCTGATCAGTTGGTGATTTATTGAAGATCAATCACTGAGTGAAGGAGGGGCCGGATACATGGGATGATGGACGACCATGTAGTGCCCAGGTACTCGTGTGATCATGCACCAAAGTCCTTTGTTGACCAATTGGTGAAGGGATGATTAAATGCTGGTTTAATCATTTATTAGAATAGTGCTCGTCGGAGCATTAGGGGATAAAACTTAATTATGGATAAGTGAGGGACCGACCAAGAGGGCATGAGACCGGCCCTTGGTGGTCGTGGGACCAGCTGATGGTCGTTTGAGAAAATTCCAATTTGGTTGGAAAGAGTTTGGACCCAATATTAGCAATTGAGCAAATTAGGTCAAAATTATAAAGATGTGTGGGACCGGCTCCTTGCAAGCCTTATGGCCGGCCTTGGTCGGTCAAGGAAGCATGCCCGTGTCACCATAATGTCCGTGTCTCAGTCCTGAGAGTTTTGGTATTTTCTGGTGTGCGTTGGAGCAATATTTTGGATTTTCATAAGAGTTTGATCTTTGACTGAAATTCTTGATTTTGCTCGAATGAACAAGTATAACTTTGCTCGTTTGATAAATATTTGAGAATATTAAAGTAATAATATTTTAATATTTTTCGTGAATAGCCTAGTCGATCATGTGACCATTTGACTTTTTGGCTTTTTCATGGTTTGAGCAATATTTGAGAAAATATGAAGAAATCAAGGTTTTTGCTCAAACGGAGGAGTTTCATGAGATGAGGAAAATAATAATTATGAAAACAAGGGATTGCAAAGTGACTAGGTAGCCCAGTCCCGTGACACCTTCCCCTATTTTTATTATTTTTCATCGTTTGAGAGAAAATATGGAGAAACCGTGAGTTTTCCTCAAACAAGGAAATTTTCTCGAATGAAGGAGTCCTCGTGAGATTAGGAAAATAATAAAATAAGAAAAAATAAAGGAAGAGGCGTGGGGGACTGACCACGGCGGCATGATCGGCCGGCCGATGGGCTCGATCCCTAGGCCCCTCTTTTTATTTTATTATTATTATTATTATTATTATTTTCTCTTTCCTATTTTGTGTAGGATTCCTCGTTTGTCCATATCTTGAATGCTCATTCGTGCATTTGGGTGCTCGTTCGTGCATCATCGTTGAGTACACTTGCACCATTTTCTTGGGTCTTACTCGGTGATAATCCAGACGCCCGATAGTTGAGTAATATTATTAATTCATGAAATTCAGCGGAGAATGATTCATGAAACAGAGTAATAAAATGAATTGAGTATCTATTACTAATCCATGAAATCCAGTCGAGGAATTCAAGGAACGGAGTAATGAGATATAATAGATTATTTTCTAGGAATTCAGTGGGTGAATGTCACGATGGAATTAATCTATTTGCAGAATCGATATATGAGATAGTTGAAGCATCATATTCGTTCTGAGGGGTGTATAGTCAGGGAACAACAAACGGCATGACGTCCTGAAGGCGTTAAGCTCTCTAACAAACAATTATGTCTAGAGAACCTCCCAATCATCAGTATTCTATACACGGTCTCTCTACATAGTCAGGGAACAATGAACGGCGTGACGTCCTGAAGGCGTTAAGCTCTCTAACAAACAATTATGTCTAGAGAACCGCCCAATCATTATTCTATGTAGAGGTGGGTCTCTCTATGTAGTCAGGGAACATCGAGCAACGTGACGTCTTGAAGGCGTTAAGCTCTCTAACAAACAATATGTCTAGAGAACCACCCAATCATTTGATTCTACATAGAGGTGTGTTGATGGGGAAAACGGTTTGATGGTTTATTAGGGAATGGAGAAACGACCGTGTGACGGAAGCTCCTTAACCGAGCAAACTCCCTAACCTCAAACATATGCACTGCACGGGAGTGCTTTGAGTTCGAGAGATCAATCTGTAGGACTCTAGTCTAAACCAAGTCAATGGCCGTTACAGAGTCAATTCGGTTACAAAGAGGGAGATGGGTTGATTTGTAGGAGGGAAGCTGAGAATTGTGCAGGATCAATGTGAAAAAGCGGGGGTCTAACAACACCACCCAATATTTCGCTTAGCAATCTGTATGGACTAACTCCAATATACTTTTCTAGAGAATCAACTTAGACAGTCAGACTCAATCTAGAATAAAGTATATCAAGGAGTTAATATCTCTCTCTTGATTTAATCTTTACTCAAGATAAAACAATAGCGAGTCTTTATCAAATACAAGGAATAACTTAGATGGTACCAAAGACCAATATCCAAGTGTCAATCAATATCAATCAACAACCGTTTAGGTCGGATTCTCCAATTGATTGATCTTTAACGCACAACCTGTATTATTTCAATTATAAAGATAAACAATATAATGCGGAAATAAAAATAACACAGACACCGGAATTTTGTTAACGAGGAAACCGTAAATGCAGAAAAACCCCGGGACCTAGTCCAGGTTGAACACACATTGTATTAAGCCGCTACAGACACTAGCCTACTCCAATCTAACTTCGGACTGGACTGTAGTTGAACCCCAATCAATCTCCCACTGATCCAAGGTACAGTCTGCGCTCCCTACCTCTCTGATCCCAGCAGGATACTACGCACTTGATTCCCTTAGCTGATCTCACCCACAAATAAGAGTTGCTACGATCCGAAATCGCAGGCTTTGACAATAAACAAATCTGTCTCACACAGACAAGTCTATCAAAGGATCAATCTGTCTCCCACAAAAAAACCCTAAAGTTTTTGTTCCGACTTTTTATATATAATCAAGGTGAACAGGAACCAATTGATAATCCGGTCTTATATTCCCGAAGAACAACCTAGATTAATCAATCACCTCACAATAGTCTTGCTTGTATTTAAACGAAGAGGACGTCGTGGAATCACAAACAATGAGATGAAGATGTTTGTGATTTCTTTATATCTTGCCTATCGGAGATATCAATCTCAAGCCACTCATTTCGATTGCACTCTTACGATAGAAGATGCAAGATAAAATCACACAACTACGATAAAGTAGTATCGTTCTGACTTCACAATCCCAATGAAGTCATTAAGTCGTTAACCTAGTTTTAGAGAAGAAAACCAAAGGTTAAAAGAGAATCGACTCTAGCAAGAGCACTAGTATCACACGAGAGGTGTGGGGATTATTTTTGATCAGATGCCAGAGATCCCTTTATATAGTCTTCAAATCAGAGTTTGCAATCTAAGTTACCTTAGTAACAAAGCATTCATTATTCACCGTTAGATGAAAACCCGATTTAGATTCAAGCTAATATTTCTCAACCGTTAGATTGAAAACTTAGCTTGTTATACACACAAATGGAATGTACGTTTTTAGGTTTGTATAATCGTACCCAAACGTGTACAATAGTTGGTTCAATAATAGTCAACCAAATGGTTAGCCATATGTGCGTTTTATATCAACCATATTCTTCTTCACCATAACTAGTTCAAATGACTTCAAAAGAACTAGTTAAAGAGTTGTTCAATTGCAAGGAAATCTTATGTAACTACACAAGACACAATTGAAGCAAAGATGATTTGATTCACTTGAATCGGTTCATGAACTTTTATAGCCATGATTTGTAAACTGCATTCCTTAGTCTTTTTAAAGTTTAAGTTCAGAAATCATCTTCAGATATATAACCATTCTCAAGTTTGCAGACTAGGTTCGCGGACTTAAGGTACCGGGCAGAGTTTGCAAACTCCAGCAGAAATTCTCGGGTATGAGAACTTCGCTGGTTCGCGGACTGAGTTCGCGGACTAGTATACACGCTCACGTTTGCCAACTCCAGCAGAAATTCTCGGTTTTGAGAACTTCGACAGTTCGCGGACTTGGCTTGCGCCATTCTTCCAGTTCTCTTGATCAACAAATTTCGCAAATTTTGGTTCAAGGAATATGACTTATACATATATGTGTTTCCACAACAATGCTTATATCCATCAATGGTTATGTAATCTAAACTCTCATTCCAATCATTGAAACATTCTTAGAGGACATTATATAGTTGTTACACCATTTCTCGTCAAAGCAATTTTCAAAGTGATTGAAACGTATCATGACTTTCATCACTAGGTAAAGATAAACTTGATCAAAGCAAAAGATTACCAACACATATTTCGAGATATAGATAGGCGAGATATACCCGGCTCGAAATACCAAGTGTGTATAATCGAAGTCTATATAGCATACGACTTTTGTCTCAAAGAAGTAGGAGATAGAGTAGATAGACTTTTGAGTGATAGATAAGTTCAAGTCTCCACATACTTTTTTGTTGATGAAGTTCCACCGGTTCCTTGAGTAGATCTTCGTCTTTGTATGATGAATCGCCATGGAGTTCTTGAGCTCAAATACACTTTTCTATCCTAGTCCGAGACTTAGTTATGTAGACCAGAAATCAAGACTTATAGTTTTGATCACTAACATTGACAACATGCTTGAGATAGCAACGCATGCGAGTTCGACCGAGCAATGCTCTAACATTCTCCCCCTTTGTCAATTTTAATGATAAAACTATTAATACATATGGAATACAAAAAAGATAAAGAAACTTGAATAACTCCTATTCCACATGTATAATCTTCAACATTACTCGAAATCTTTGTCGCTTCCAAGTACTCCAATGATCCCAAAGGTTGTAAGTTTAGCATCACCGTTGTTGAAGATCTGTAGCTATAACAATGAGAAAACATAGTTCTCGATCATTGTTGTACAGTGTCATAACATTATTATGTAACATCAAAGTTCAATTGCATCACAACTTTGACAATAACACTATGGTGATATGTATCACTCCCCCTTAGTCAATACTCCATCTCACATGGAAACCACTCCCCCTTACATAATGATCCGAAAACCATATATATTTGTAGTGTGAACTACATATTAATTCTCCCCCTTTTTGTCAATAAAATTAGCAATGGTACAAGAACGGGATCCTACTGAAATTTCCGAAAGAGACATTTCATAGACTAAAAGAAAAAATACATACCAACTAATTTAGTTGAAATCATAAAGCCGAAACTAAATGCATTCATCAAGGAGTTTAAAGATACAAGATAACCCCTCTAATATTCCACAGCCGCACTCCCCTCAAGATATTACCATTAAGCACAAGTTCAGAAGAACTCTCCCCCATTTGATGCCATTCCCGAAAGAACAACAAGAGCGACCTTAATTTCGAAACAAAATAAGGATTTTTATTGGACACCAAAAACCATACGAATGATTTTCTATATCCAAAACTCAATCAAATTAATCACAATTAAATCCATGATTAATTTAATCGGAATACACAATCAAACTAAACACAAAAAGTGATCAATTTAATTGATTGTGCTCAACGTAAGTAAACTTACGGAGCAACGACTAATTTAACCACGAGAAAATGGTTAGCATAGCCGTTCATATACTCAACATAAGAGGAATCTTACAGAGTCATGCAGTATACATAAAAATATGGATCAGGGATGATCATTACTGCGGAATATACAAGGATCCATTCTATTTTCAATCATAACGATATAATAGACTTTATCCTTGTTCACAAAAGATTTTAACCTATCTTCCATCAAAGAATTGACAATATAGGCTTAACTTTTGTATTTGTCAAAAGTCTATTCATTCTTAAATCAATACTTGAATATCGACAACAAATGACTTTACTTTTGACAAAGTATGGGACAATCAAAGTTTACGGACGTAAACACACATATCCCATAACAAGTTGCAATATATCAAATCAAAAAGATTAATACTGCAAAAATCATCCTTCAAATATTTTTAGAATTTAACACCATAAACCTAAAAAAGAAACAAGAAGATGAAAAATAATAGCTATGTGTAGTCACAATCATTACTATTCCAAGCACTAGTTATTCTTCCAACTAAATCAAAAAGAAGACATACTAGGCACCATGAAGTTTTCCCAAGGCCTCTTCAGAGAAAACCTTCTCGTTGTTGAAAAAACCATTGATAATGGGATCATTCAATTCCTTCAACTCTTTGGAAATAACTGTCAGCTTACTAAGTTCTATTTTCAGTTTACGTACGTTATTCGTTGTAAGAGACAACATCCGTTCATAGTGAATTAACTCTCCCAAAGATGAAGTGATTTGAGATTTTAAATCGTTCCTTTTGCTGACGAATTCTTTAACCAGGTTCCTGAAGTTAACATCACTTTGATAACAAGACACGAACCAGTTTGAGGAAGGATTTTTACCATTAATTGCAGCCTTCACTTTCTTCACCCTTGTGGAGGAAATTCTTGTACACTGACGTACTTTAGATGCTTTAACTGCATCCCTGCTTGTGCTGCTTCTAGTTATAGGGGCCCTGAACCTGTACCCCTTTGAGAAACGCACAACGTTTACGAACGACAAAAACCTAGAAAACAAGACTTTTGTAATTTTTAAGAATACATTATTTAAAAGGTTAGATAGAAACTTCTTAATAAAGGAAACAATTCTTGAGCCCAACAACCAGCAAACCCCAATTTCTCAAGATAAAGATGAGGTTGCGAACATCTATAAATTAGATAGAGACGTTATGAGCCAGAAGCTCCCCTTATTTATCACATTGTGAATTATCAAGGTTTGTTGTGTGAGCAGAAGTCCTCCTTCTTTTGATTCTGGAAGAACTTGTCTCATAGGACATATGACGATTGTTTATTAAAAACAACTTGTTCTTAAGAACACAACTTAGCTATCAAAAAACAAGTGAACTTGGAGCATGTCACAGGAAAGAAGGTTTCGTCAAGCATGAATTTCTTAAATTGTGAACATCCTTGAGTGACAGGCCTGGCATTGTTTTTGACGGTTGTATCAAATTCACCAGACTTATTCTTGACTTTCCATTTAGTATTACCAATAATGATATTGGAAGAACATGGTACAAGATCCCACACGACTTGTCCTTGAATTTGTTTTAACTCTTCATGCATTGCATTTACCCGGATGGGGTCGTTCAGAGTTTCATCACAAATTCCTGATTCTACTTGCGAAAGAAAACAACTAAATTTTTTCATATTTTCAAGTTGTTCTTTTGAACTGGCTGTAGAATCTCTTCCTTCTTCACAGTCGATAGATGATACAAACCATTGAAGAGGAGATGTAGAACTTAAGACAAAGGTACCCATATTATCAGTATTTTTCTGTTTAGAATTTCCTGATAGTCTTGTATGCCTTTTTAGAGTAACAAAAAGTTGTTTAGCTTTCTTACAAAGATCACTTGAAACATTCAAACTATTTTGAAGAGGCATACAAACTTGTTGAAGGTGATTGGAAGAATCACAATAACAACACAGGTCAACGATTTTGAGTTTTTCTGAGTGGTTCGTAGTCATATCAGTTTTCTCAACATCTGGTCGTTGATTACCATATGATTTATGACTATTCTTTAAAGAGGAACAACTGGAGTTTCTCAGATTCACCAAGGGATTATTACCAGATATCAAATCCTTAAGAATTGCAATTTCTGCAACAAGACCAGAGTTGATCCGGATTTGTTCATCCAACCATTTTTGAAGAGTAACCAGTCTATTAGACTTTTTCCTACGGTTGGTTTTTAAACCTGATGAGACGTCAATTGAGACTTTATGGTCCATATAGTCAGATCGCTACAAACACAGACTTTTGAGGTCTTAAACGTGTTTGCCATCTCTGATACCAATTGAAAAGGCGGGGGTCTAACAACACCACCCAATATTTCGCTTAGCAATCTGTATGGACTAACTCCAATATACTGTGCTAGAGAATCAACTTAGACAGTCAGATTTAATCTAGAATAAAGTATATCAAGGAGTTAATATCTCTCTCTTGATTTGATCTTTACTCAAGCTAAAAAAATAGCGAGTCTTTATCAAATACAAGGAATAACTTAGATGGTACCAAAGACAGATATCCAAGTGTCAATCAATATCAATCAACAACCGTTTAGGTCGGATTCTCCAATGATTGATCTTTAACGCACAACCTGTATTATTTCAATTATAAAGATAAACAATATAATGCGGAAATAAAAATAACACAGACACCAGAATTTTGTTAACGAGGAAACCTCAAATGCAGAAAACCCCCGGGACCTAGTCCAGGTTGAACACACATTGTATTAAGCCGCTACAGACACTAGCCTACTCCAATCTAACTTTGGACTGGACTGTAGTTGAACCCCAATCAATCTCCCACTGATCCAAGGTACAGTCTGCGCTCCCTACCTCTCTGATCCCAGCAGGATACTACGCACTTGATTCCCTTAGCTGATCTCACCCACAAATAAGAGTTGCTACGATCCGAAATCGCAGGCTTTGACAATAAACAAATATGTCTCACACAGACAAGTCTATCAAAGGATCAATCTGTCTCCCACAGAAAAACCCTACAGTTTTTTTTCCGACTTATGATATATAATCAAGGTGAACAAGAACCAATTGATAATCCGGTCTTATATTCCCGAAGAACAGCCTAGATTAATCAATCACCTCACAAAAATCTTACTTGTATTTAAACGAAGAGGACGTCGTGGAATCACAAACAATTAGACGAAGATGTTTGTGATTTATTTATATCTTGCCTATCGGAGATATCAATCTCAAGCCAATCCTTTTGATTGTACTCGTACGATAGAAGATGCAAGATCAGATCACACAACTACGATAAAGTAGTATCGTTCTGACTTCACAATCCCAATGAAGTCTTTAAGTCGTTAACCTGGTTTTAGAGAAGAAAACCAAAGGTTAAAGGAAAATCGATAACAAGATCACTAGTATCACACGAGAGGTGTGGGGATTAGTTTTTCTCAGATGCTAGAAATCCCCTTATATAGTCTTCAAATCAGAGTTTGCAATCTAAGTTACCTTGGTAACAAAGCATTCATTATTCATCGTTAGATGAAAACCTGATTTAGATTCAAGCTAATATTTCTCAACCGTAAGATCGAAAACTTAGCTTGTTATACACACAAATGGAATGTACGTTTTTAGGTTTGTATAACTGTACCCAAACGTGTACAATAGTTGGTTCAATAATAGTCAACCAAATGGTTAGCCATATGTGCGTCTTATATCACCCATGTTCTTCTTCACCATAACTAGTTCAAATGACTTCAAAAGAACTAGTTAAAGTTTTGTTCAATTGCAAGGAAATCTTATGTAACTACACAAGACACAATTGAAGCAAATATAATTTGATTCACTTGAATCGGTTCATGAACTTTTATAGCCACGATTTGCAAACTGCATTCCTTAGTCTTTTTAAAGTTTAAGTTCAGAAATCATCTTCAGATATATAACCATTCTCAAGTTCACAGACTAGGTTCGCGGACTTAAGGTACTGGGCAGAGTTTGCAAACTCCAACAGAAATTCTCGGGTACGAGAACTTCGCTGGTTCGCGGACTGAGTTCGCGGACTAGTCTACACGCTCACGTTTGCGAACTCCAGCAGAAATTCTCGGGTTTGAGAACTTCGGAAGTTCGCGGACTGAGTTCGCGGACTTGGCTTGCGCCATTCTTCCGGTTCTCTTGATCAACAAAGTTCGCAAACTTTGGTTCAAGGAATAGGACTTATACATGTATGTGTTTCCACAACAATGCTTATATCCATCAATGGTTATATAATCTAAACTCTCATTCCAATCATTAAAACATTCTTAGAGGACATTATATAGTTGTTACATCATTGATAAATGGTTCCTTTCTGAAAGAATGTCAAGTTACAACTTTACTTAATCTGTATTGCGCCTGTTTTTATGTTTCAAACATCCATGTTAGTTCTTTCCTTCTTGGCTTCTTTCTATCCTACATTATTACTATTTTGACATATCTCTCACTTATTTCTATACTTTTGTGAAGGTTATCATGAATATAATGATGTGGTCATTCACTGAAATATTGGAGTATCTGAACGTTCCATCATTGATATTGACTTCCGCAACCACTTAGAAATAGCTATAGCAGTTAAGTCTTATGACAGCTACCTTTGTTAGATTTGACTACCGCAGTCAGGTAAGTTATTGAATGGTTCTTTTGTTTGTTGTTTGAAATTCAGATATAAAATACTTTGTGTTTCGCTTTTTCTTCTTACAGTTCATGTTTATGGTTGTAGAACTGCTAAATTAGGTGATAACCTAAAATTTTTGGTGGTTTATTTAGAAGAAAGTTTGCGATTGCATTCAAAATTGCGTGTTTGATTTTGCTGGACTGGAAACTGTTATTCATTTTAGAGATGTTGATGATATGGAATATACATCTTACTTCGGGAGATTTTAAAACCAGGTTCTATCCACGGGCTTTACCTAAGCAATCAACTCACAGTTTATCAATAAGAACACCCATGAATAGCATTATAGAGAAAAGTAACTCCTTATCTAACATTGAAAAACTTAAAATAAGTAATTTAAGCTTTATCGTTGGTTTTGGACAAATTATTAGGATATGGACTGGTGTACGTATCAAAGACTTCAGTTTGGGCCTTTAAGAATTGTGCCTTTATATGAGCATCGAGTACCAATACTTATATTAGAGGCTAAAATATACTTACTTCGTAGAGCCTAACGTAGATGAGACTTCTTAGCCTTTTCTTGCTGCTCAAGCTTTTACATTTGGGTGTAGAACTTTAGGTTACTGAATTTTTTTTTTATTTTACTGGGAGGGGTATTGTGCATTAATGTGCGCGTTCAATGGTCGAATATGTATGTGTGGATGCATAGCATAATGTGTGGGGGCATATGCTTATAAACATATGTTTAGCATGTATTAGTGTTTCTGTTCCTAATGTGTTGATTTTCACGATACTGTCACATATTTTCTGATTGTGTATTGCATCTTCCTCCCTGCTCATTTGCAGTACTTCCATGTACACTATTGAGCCTACGTGACAACAAAAGTGATTAAAGACAAGTCTGACTTTGTTCAAGCCTAAGTTTTTTCCATCGGTAAGCTTAGCTCAGTAAACTCTGTAAGTCTTAACACATATTGTGCAATTGTTGAGCTTCCATTTTGTTTCCCACTTAATTGGTGATGCTCAAAAGTAAGTTTGAGTCCACAACAGAGAAACATTATTAGTACACCTTAGGGGATGTTGGGTTCTCAAATATACATGGTCTAGGTAGTTCATTGATATGGATGTCTACTGTGAATGGTGATCATGCTACAACTATTTTCAAAAAAGTAAATTAATGAAACTATTAAAGAATATATCTGTGTATATTTGCAACTCCTTCACTTGCTGTCTTAGCTCAAATGGCAGAGCGCGTGGTTTTCACCGATGGGGTTGTGGGTTCGACTCCCGCAGATGGCATATTTCATTTAGTAAGCCAAAACCTTTTATTCTTTAGATCAAAATACAAAATGTGAAATTCAGTAATCCAAAACCGTTCATGCTTAAGATCCCAATACATAGTGCGAACATAGGTGTAAAGTAGAAAACATAAATGTAGAAAACCGTCTGTTTACATTTTTTTTTGTATCAAAATCAAATAAATACCAATGAAGTGATCAATTTTTTTTTTTTAACATAAGTACGATCTTTAATGGGTTAATGTCATTTCGAAGTACTAACCCCTAAGTTGGACAAAAATTGACCAAGCACAAAACATGGACAAAAAGTACAAAAAATCAATAAACCCAAATATTTTTCACTAAAAAAGAGTTTCACTCGAATATATTTTTCTTAAAAAAGAGTTTCACTCAGATTTCTAAGTTCCATCTTGCGTATTTTCCCATATATGATGTTTTGTTGTCCCCTTATGATGAGTTAGATCGACAACCATCTCATAAGCAAGAAGCAAACCAACTTATTCTTACATGGAGTCTCAAGATTATTCTTACATGGAGTCTCAAGATCAAGCCTCCATCAATATTTTTCACTGCAACTTAATGAAGGAAATAGGTTCACTCACATGTCGAGTGTCATCTTGCATATTTACCGTTATATGATGTTTTGTAGTTTCATTATGGTGGGTTAGGTGGGGAACCAGAGATGAATCAATAAGGTACAATTTTTTTTACATATCACGATAAGGTGCAAAAAATTTTACCATCACGATTACTGAACATGAATTATTTTATAGTTTTTACGTTTTCTTCACTTAGCCATTAAAGAAAACGAAAAATTCTGTTTTAATCTATAGTTTCCGGGATTGATTTTTTTTCAAGAATTCTGGTATATGTTGGGAATTAACTGAGAAATACCACCCATATAATATCTCATGCATAACCAAGAAATATTACAAACGGAGAATTCCGTACGTTCGTATAAAATATAAACGATGAACCTGAGTTGGAGTTTTTATTTTAAAGGTCAATTGATAATCTATTATTTTCAATTGAAGATATATTATGTAGTTCGTTGTGTTGCTCATTTTATTTTTTTTGTTGCGGTTGCCATTACCTTTCAAATGTAGGTTTTGGCTACGGAATCAGACGAGGTCAATGTTTTGTTTCACATCCTAATCCATTGATGTCCGTAGGTATAGTTTGAGATATATAAAGATTCGATGGCAGTTACATGTTTTATTCATCACCTAGGTATCATTCTGATGACTACTGCAAATCTCACTCAGTTGGTCATAAATTAGAGAGAATCTATCTATATTGTTTTGAGGGTTTTGATTTAGTATTTGTTCTCTCACGTAGATTGAATTCCAAAAAGGTTAATTACTTCATGTACATTTATCTAAAATCTAATATTTTCTTCATTGTAGAAAAACTACAAACAGCCAAACAAGTTGAAATATATGTTGGTGCTAAATTTCTTGATGAGCCAATCAACTCAGTTCTTTTTCTAATTTGGGTTTATTTTGTTGTGTGGATTGTAGCAAGCTATTAAGGTTTTCAATTGCACAAGCTTTGACTATGATTTCTCAGAACAAAAATCTTCTCTAAGGATTCTTATAACGACGATATTTCTACCTTGATCAGTTAACTTTTACTTGAATATTGGACAAAAAATGGTTTGATTAGTTGTTGTAAGATGCATAGGTTTAGCTTCAGTAGTAGTCTGAATTGATAATGCCATTTCGTTTATTATAATACACTATATTAAGCTCACCAGAGATTTCAGTGTTGTACTTCTGGAAGTTTATCCTCGGGGTTCTCTTATTTTTGGCTTTATTTATTGTCAGCTTTCAAAAAAGTCATGAAAATCCTTGCAAGGTCATCTTCATATTAGCATGTGTAAGTCTATATTTATTCTTAACATTCTATTTCTACCATAATCTAAGATATCAAAAGGATTTAGAAAGTTGTAAAATTTTACTGAGCAGACATTTTTGTTTTACTTCAACGAATTAATCCGTTGTAAATGTCTGAGGTTCAGTTTCCATTATTTAACAGTCTCCCTTCAACATTGCAGCCGAATAAACAGCTGCAAGAGCATCCGACAATTAAGAAAACTTTAAAATCATTTGTTTGTGAGTTTTTCAATATGGCGTTCTTTGCAATATCTAACCATCAAATTATGGGTAGTGGTTGACTAGATAAGGCACGGTGGACTGCAGCTTCATCGTATTTGAATTTCATATCTTGGAGAATCATGTCTTTAAAAATTTTAATTTTATTTCTTAGATATAGAAACTCTCATTTTTGCATTACCATGTTTGTCCAATCGAGTCAAACTAACTTGGTTAAGCATCGGTCAAGGCATGGAAAATGATTCTCATTGACAACCAAAAACATATTGCACATTGATTGTTGTCGAACATCTTGATTGTCGGTTTACTTGACCGTAGTCACGTTTTTTTACTTAGCCCTATGTACCGAGTATTTACCTAGAAGTGAAGAAACAAGACTTTAAAATTAAGTAAACATCTGAAATATGTTAAATTAGGAACTCTTATATTGGATAACCATAAACATGTAACCAAATACCAAAAACCATAGGTTGAAAATGTAACAAGTAATAACATGTTCTCTTCCAAATTAAATAGGCTTATTGTGGATTAAACTATTATTGAAAATGTAAATATGAACTTAGTATTATTCATAATTTAATTAATAAAACTTATATTGAATAACCATGGATAAAATAAAATATAAAATAATGAAAGATTGAGCCAAGGACATAGGCAGAGTGATGCCTAGAGACATAAGAAAATGCAATCATTAATCATTAATTGAAAACAAGGTAATTAAACTCTGTAAAGGATCAAGATCTCTGACAATGATGTTGGAAAAGAACAAGAATGCATTATACAACAAAGGAAAGAACAGTCAATACTTAAGGGATTGTTATGGTACCTTAATCAAGAGCCAAAATATTCTGATAGCGAAGACAAACTGGAGAACTTCTTGGATTATCAACATCAACGAAACGTGAGGGATTCTTATGGGTCCTTAATTAAGAGCCAAAATCTTCTGATAGCGAAGACAAACTGGAGAACTTCTTGGAGTACCAACATCAACAAAACTTTATGAATTTAAACCTTTTGAGTCATTAGAATCTAATGAAGAAATGTGCAAACATGAATTTGAAACGAAAAAGTAAATGGAATATTATGCAAATAAATAAATAAAAAAAAGAGCATGAGCTATAATATTTAATTAAACAATATAAAAATTGAATTTTTTTTAGAATGGTATTACATTTTTATGTTTTTTATGTTGGGTGATTTTGATCAGGTTAAGAGCAACGAGAAGTATAATCGCAACATTGGCATCTTATTATAACATGACAGCAAGATACTCGAGGCTTATTTGAAGAATGAAGATCACATTGAATATGGGGAAGATAACCGCGATTTAACAATCAAAGAAATTTGAAAAGAACATGATTACATTTTTAGGAGGTCGGGTTATAAAATGGTGTTTAAACAACGAGCATGCATCAGTCTTTTTCTACAAGATGGGTTTGAACAAAAAGTTTACAAATACATGATCCATGAAAATATGAATAAGTTGAAATCAAAACAGAAACACAGGCTAGAATGATTCAAAACAATGTACATAAAGGATATACAGTTCCCGGTGCGGAAAAATTTGGACTCGAAACAAAAATAGGTAGTTTGGAGTTCATGGACGGGTCAAAAACATATTCGTTCACTTTTTTTGGAGTAGCTTTTAATGGATCTAAATTCTTTTACTATTTTAACCAAATTACATTCTTGAATATGTGTGTTACTCCAGTTTATATTCTTCACTGTATCATATTCACGTGGCACTAGGGTTTTGGTCGTGTCAAAGACATTAACAACTTCTTGAACAACTTAAATAGCTTTTGCATTATCCACCTAATTATTTACCTTATTATTGTTGTGGTAATTTAAATTCGTATCCATATCAGACTGTTTTCTCTTCAGAATAGATCTTCTGGAATGCATTATTTATAAATTTGCTTTAATATTCTTAAAAATAAAAATTTCTTCTGAATAATTTATTAAAGCAAATACTGGAATTGTTCATTTGTTCGTTTCAAGTAAATAATTCAATTTTTCTTCAAACCACGGTTCAACTTAAATATTTTAGATTACAATTCTCAGCACTATCCACTTCAAGTCACCTGATACTTTGACTTCCATCATTGATAGTCGATGTTCACGTTTAATTAATGACCACCATTTAGTTATCTTGGAATAAATGAACCTACAATAAGAATGAAAAAAATCTAGAAAATCATCAACGATAATACCTAGATGACATAGACCAGACAATATCAATGGAAATACCTGATTAACCATCATATTATTGATATTTTGAAATACTTTTACGGGACTTATCAAGCTAAAAATCATGAGTCCAATAACGAAAACTACGTGACGCTTGACACTAATCATAGGTTGAGCCGGGGACGAAAGGCCCCGGTGATATCTAGTGTCTAATATTTTTCTTTTTCAACAACCCAAAAATCTTGCGCGGTAATGTTTCTACTAACACTGATTTAACTATTTTGCGACCATTTCAGGTACTAAACAAAAAAATCTACAGTGCCAAGGCTATTGGAATTTCCACCGAGAAAGGCTGGTACTACCTTGGGTGTCACAATTGCACAACCAAATTGGTGGGAAACATAGGGGACCATTGGTGCCCTAGCTGCAAAGTCCAGATAGACGAACCAGTTCCCAGGTTCTGTTCATTCTAAAAATCTGAGTAACTACCTGTTCCTCCACTTGCAACTGACACCGCACTAACCATGGTTTGCTACATTGGTTATGCAGATACCTTCTGCTATTGGAAGTTCAAGACCCAACAGGAACCGCCTTTTTTTGTAACCATGGATACTGAAGTCCAAAAAATGGTCCATGTACCAGCCTCAGATGTTGTGGCTAAGGGCGAGGTACATGAATTCCAAATACACTTAATTTGACAACTAAAAATCCCATTATAATTGCTTATAACATCAATTTCTGTTATGTTACGTTGACTTAACTAAACAATTTATTTTTCCAAACAGGCTGAGAGCTTTGCGATAGTGCAGGCTGCCTTTGAACCACTCATAGGTGTCTTTCAGGATTACCTCCTAATGATAAATCCTTATAACATGAAATATCGTGACTCCCCGAGCTTCACTGTATCAAAGCTACCTTTGCTCCCTCCAGCACCAGCACCAGCACAATCACCAACCATATCTGCCCAGAATATTGTACTTGTTTGTACTGAAGGCGCTGATGATGAAAAACCTACCAAGAAACCCCGTCTTCAGAAGATGCCTGAAGGATCCTCAGCATCTACCGTTGCCGAAGAATAAGCCCAGTGCAGCCTTGCAAAAAATAAAACAATGCTTGTGATTCGTCGATCGTGTTTCTTTGTTTTTATGCATTTTGTTTTGGTGTGTTTCCTTTCTGCAGTTTAGACTGGTGTGTTTCCCTTTCCGCATTCTGATTACATTTTAGACTGGTGTGTTTCCCTTTCCGCATTTTGTTTTTCTACCTTTGGTACGTATTACTACCTTTGGTCATGATCTACAGTGGCATTGGTGGATCTGATTTATTTTATATGTACCCATGGTGATATGATAATCTACTTATGTTACCTAAATTGATGTGAGCCCCAAAGTTATAAATGTTAATTTTGGATACCAAGTTTGTGATGAAATTTCGAGGCAGTAGCATCGCTAACATTGCCTTTGATTCTTTCGGACTTGGACTACTACAAGTGTTACTTTTCCATTAACATTTTGTTTATATGCATGTGGTCCCTATGTTAAAACTTCAAACGCTTGGCGGAGTATCCCACATCAAAAATTGGTGCACATTCGTAAATCCTTTTCCTCTATTCATATATCAATCTCATCATACCCGATCTTCAACCTATCCATTTGAAAAAAAAAAAAGAAAAAAAGAGAACTTAAATCTCTCTCCCTCTCTTAAAAACAGATATTCCAGAGAAGTAATCTGTTTTCTAAAGAGTGATAGGGGTTAGGTTCTGATGAGCTTGTTGTTTATCTTTCATTTCTCTTTTGTGTCCCTTTTAGCTCCAAAGATTGCGTTTCAAAACAGACAGATCCATGATGTTTGTTACCGATTTTGATGAAATTTGGTTATCCCAAATGATGATTCTAAGTAAGTTTTGAGTTGACATTGGTGTTTCTCAGAATTCTATAGCTGCTGCTTTCGTAATCAATTGTGCTTGGAATATTGCAGACTTGGTGTTGAATAATGTGGCGACTGCTATAGATCTAATTTCTGTTTTCAGGTTTAATTTGGGTCAGCAGGATTTAGCCTTTTGGAAGACACTCTCCTCAGTACATAAGAAAATTAACATAAAAATGTAAAGGTCATCTAGATATCTAACATCCTTCCATTCTGGCTTTTTTTCAGTCCTTTTCTAATTCAATGTTTTATTCAAAGACTGTTTTCTATTTTTGCAGCCCCTCAATAAATAAATTTGGGAATTAAAGGGATGAGATATGGATCCATTGAAACGCCCGTTTCTGCAGAAACCCATTCGATACTGCAATTTTCCTTACATTACCGGTTGATGATCCCGGGCCATAAATACTGATTGAGGCCAACTTTCACTAAAAATTCTCCATTTATGGGAAATTCAGGAATGCCGGACGTTATACAGCAACTCTGGGCAGGGAAGTCCTAAATTCCCACCGTATCAGCTTCACAATATAAACTTCAAAAGGACATCAAACTACGAGAATGATCTAAAAATAATACGCTACTTCGACCATATACCGTTCCAATGTCAGAACCAAACCAAAAAACTAACGCTTTCCACAGATTCATATAACTCTTCTTCCACAATCATGGATCAGTCACAGGAAGAATCCACCTTGACGGTAAGTTTATTTGCATTGGGCTTCCTTATGCTTCTCTTTGTCCAAAATCATAATTATCTCTTACTCTGCACTAACATGAAGAGCTCATAATTCATCGATTTAAAACAGAACCGCCAACTAGCGCAGCGTAGGAGGCGGAGCCGCGAAGCACTAGAGAAACAACAAACATTACACGGGGTATAAAGTTGATCCTGAAGTCATATGAAGTCATTAGCTACCTATGAACTGTGATTTTCCCATCCCACTTTTCACATAGAATAAAGTTAAATTAATTTTACAGACTGGAATTGCAAATCACATAGTACAACAACCAACACAATTGGAAGACCCGAATAGGCTACTAAATGCAGAATCAACCGTGTCGGTAAGTTAATTTGGCTAGCGCCTTATTTATGAGTGTATTTTCCCTTGCACTCATTTTTGACTCATGAAGTGCACCTACATTCATCGTTGTATACCACATTCATTATTTTGCACTAGAGACGCCAAGCTGCACAACGCATTAGGCGCAATCGTGAATTCGCAGAAAAAGCAGAGGCAGAATTTCAGGTTTGAAAATTTCAAGTAAAATTGTCAATTCTTTAGCTGGACTAACAGCTAGACACAGACAGTAATAAAACAGACAATAAATATCTGTTACTACCCCCCTCAAAATGAAGGGGTGTTAAAACCTTCAATTTGTTCTTCAGAAACTCAAACCATGAAGCTGCTAGTCCTTTAGTGAAAATGTCAGCAGCTTGCTCCAGAGTTGAAAGATATATGACCTGTAAAGACTTAGATTGAACCATTTCTCTAACAAAATGAAAATCTAAAGCAAGATGCTTCATCCTGCTATGAAAAATAGGATTTGAAGCTAAAGATATAGAGCTTTTGTTGTCACAAGCAATAGTTGGTAAAGTTGGCAGAAAGATGTGCAAGTCTCTGAGAAGATTGCATAGCCAGATAACTTCAGCTACAGTTGATGCTAAATACCTATACTCAGCTTCAGTGCTAGATTTGGAAATAGTGGCTTGCTTTTTGGCAGACCAACTAACAGGATTTTCTCCAAAATATATGCAGTAACCACTTGTTGATCTCCTGTCATCAGGATTTTCTGCCCAGTCTGCATATGAAAAACCTTGAAGAGCAGTGAATCCTTTAGTAAAAAGAATACCATGATCAAGAGTACCCTTGACATATCTGAGAAACTCTTTTTGCAGAAGTTAAGTGAGTTGTTGTTGGAGACTGCATGAACCGACAAAGTTGGTTTACTGCAAAGCATAATTCTGGTCTTGTCCAAGTTAAGTATTGAAGTGAACCTACAATAGATTAATAATTTGTTGGATTAGACAAAATATCACCATCAGTAGCACTCAATCTCTGAGAAGAAGAATAAGGAGTAGAACATGATTTAATACCAACCAGATTTGTCTTTCTTAATAAGTCCAGTGTATACTTAGTTTGACAGAGAAAAAGACCTTTGCTATTTCTTTTAACTTCAAGACCCAAGAAATAATGTAGAGCTCCTAGATCCTTTACTGGAAATTTTGTGGAAAGATAAGCAATGATAGAGTCACAGTGAGCTGAGTTGTTTCCTGTGATGATGATATCACCAACATAAACAAGAATGATAGTGAGTTTAGAGCCCAATTTCTGAACAAACAAAGAAGAATCTGCTTGAGAAGGAACAAAATCAACATCAATGAGAGCATCCATGAGCTTTTCATACCAGGCTCTAGGAGCCTGTTTAAGACCATATAATGATTTATGTAATTTACATATATAATATGGATTTCTTTATCTTCAAAACCAGGTGGTTGTTTCATATAAACTTCTTCCTTTAAATCTCCATGCAAAAATTCATTACTAACATCTAACTGCTTCATATTCCAATCAAAGTTAACATCTAAAGAAAGAACAAGTCTAATAGTTGTAGGTTTCACAACTGGGCTGAAAGTTTCAGTGAAATCAAAGCCTTCAACTTGATGAAACCCTTTTGCTACTAATCTAGCTTTACATCTTTCTAAAGTACCATCTGGGTTGTACTTTATCTTAAACACCCATTTGCAACCTACTACATTCTGAGATGGATTAGGTGGTACTTTTGTCCAAGTACCAGCATCCTGCAAAGCAGTATTTTCTAACTCCATAGCTTTTAACCAAACTGGTATCTTTGCAACTTGAGAATAACATGTAGGAGTAACAAGTTCAAAATGAGACATATGAGAGGCAGACAAAGCATATTTTGTGGATAAGAGTACATTTGGTTTGAAAGTACCAACTTTAGCTCTTGTAAGCATTTGATGTGTATTCATAGCATTATCACTAGAAGTATTAGTTACTGCTGGAATTGCAGAGTCAAGAACTGAAGTATTATCAACACAAGAAACAATAGAAGTATCAGAAGTAAGAGAAGTATTATGTATAACAGAAGAATCAGTATTAGTCAGAACTGTAGAAGAATTGTCTGCAAAATCCAAAGTTGCAGGAGTAGTTGGAAAATCCAAAAATTCTGTAGATGTAGTAGTTGTATTGAAGAAAGAGCTTTATAAGGAAAAGTATCTACATGAAAAACCACATGTCTAGAAACAAAAACTTACCATTATATGGATTTAAACACCTGTAACCTTTGTGTTGAGAACTATATCCAAGAAACACACACTGCACACTTCTAGGTTGCAATTTGTTATTAGTGTAAGGCTTCAACCAAGGAAAACACAAACATCCAAAAGATTTAAGGAAAAAAATAATCTGGTGCTTTATGAAACAAGGACTGAAAAGGAGTAGAAAATGAAAGTGATCTAGTTGGAAGTATGTTAATAATATAATTGGCAGTGGATAAAGCATCAAACCAAAACTCCAATGGCAAATTAGCTTGATAAAGGAAAGTTCTTGTAATCTCTAGAAGATGTTTCTGTTTTGATTCTACCACTCCATTCTGCTCAGATGTATGTGGACAAGTAATCTCATGAGAAATACCACTATTAAGTAACACCTTTGTGAGAGCATGATTAACAAACTCTCCTCCTCCATCAGTCCTAATAATTTTGATATGTAGGTTTAACTGATTTTCTATGTAGGTCTTGAAATTCTCAAAAGTAGACTTAAACTCTGATTTAAGAGACAAAGGATAAACCCAACAGAATTTTGTATAATCATCAATGATATAAACATAGTATCTGAATCCATTTGAAGAAAGAACAGGAGCAGGACCCCATACATCCATGTGAAGTAATTTTAAAGGAGCTGTAGTTACAGACAAAGACATATGAAAAGGTTGATTATGACTTCTACATACTTGTCACTCAGTACAAGTAAGATTTTTGTCTGAAATATTAAGAATCCTAGCTAGCCTACTAAGAGATTGAAAAGAAGGATGGGATAATCTTCTATGCCATATTGTTGAAGAAGCTTTATTACAAGCAAAGGTTGTTGAAGTAATTGGAGATGTAATGGTGCCTTGTAGAGGATAAAGACCATCCTTACTGGGACCTTGAAAAAAGAGTTTGTCCTGTCTTTACATCCTTGACAGTATAATCAGTTGAAGTGAAAGTCAGAGAGCAATTATTATCTCTGGTAAACTTATGAACTGAAATTAAGTTTTGTGATGCTAAAGGGACATGAAGAATATCTTTGAGAGTAAAATTGTTATTTGGCACCTGAACTAAAGAAGAGCCAGTTTTATGAATTTGCATACCTTCACCATTAGCAGTAGTGACAGATTCTGAGCCTCCATAAGAAGAAGCTGAAGCAATATTAGAAGCATCAGCAGTCAAGTGATGTGTTGCACCTGAATCAACATACCTAGGATTTTGTCCCATAACATTTGCTGAAGCAAGCATAGCCTGCAGGACTAACTCACAACTCAACCTCAACTCAGCTTGTAACCCAATCTCTATGTACTTCAACATCAACATCATTAACATCTCAGGCGGTTCAACTGTAATACCACAACTTCATTATCAACTCTATTTCACTTCTCTTGCACCTGCAATCATTTACATAGGAAAACCTTCAACAAAACCCTATAACCCACCAACTATTACACAACCACCACTACATAACTCAACTTCACCCACAACTTCATCGTTTCAACACCTCCACAACTAAACTCATCTCATCTGTGCTCAATCTCAACACTTCTGCAAATCCTAAATCATTTCCCACTTTCACCTGTACAACTCATACACCTTCCTAACTCATTCATCTAAACCAAAAGTCTTAAAATCATCACAACTAATGACTCTGGCTATTCAATTGCATCACCATCTTTACAGCTCTGTAATTAATTAAGCCACCACTATCAGCAACAGTTGAACTCCCAATCTTCTAGATAACTGACTTCATCCCCAACTGGAATCAAGCAATCACTGCTTCCAACACCCTCTCCCTGAAATCAGCAAAACCCTAACACAGTTCCATTCTATATCATCTTCAAATCATAACTCCATATCCAAAATCATCAGTACAAGCCCTAATTCCAAACTCAAGAGAAAACAGAAACCCTATATTCTCTTGGAATCAAAATTAAACTTCAAACAACCATTTCTACTCAAGTTAGAAGTAAACTCGTAAATCAAATCATCAATTAAAACTCAATTTCACAAATAACAGAAATTAAATTGAGAAAGCTTCATTTATGTTCTTCTCAATTTTCTGAATTGAATCAATACGAGAATCAGTGTCACCACCACTAACTTCGCCTGATTCTACTTCCCTTCTTTTCTCTCAATTTCATAACCTTCATCACTGTCAATCTTCTTCTTCCCGATCTGCTCTGAATTTCTCTGAAACCCTAATTCTTCGATTCATCGCTTAATCTACTTCAAAACTTTAATTAAACACCAACCCCTCTGTTATTCATCTAACAACAACCCAGTTAACCAACGAATTCACTTGACAACCCGAATTCATTTTCAAAAACCCTAACTCTGATCCTCCGTTTCACCTTTTACTCAAAACCGAATCATTAATGATAAGCAAAACTACCAGCATCAGTTATTACTCGATTTGTATCTCCTTCCTTTAATCTCAAAACCACTATTTTGATTCTCAGAATCATCGCAGGAGAAGAACGGAGAAAAAGAAAGAAAGACGAGGAAAAAAGAAGAAAGAGAAAGAAAAGAAGAAGATAACGGGCTCTTCTTGATTTGGTGTAGATAAGGTCGACCAGAATTGCTATAAGCACCCGACCAAGGGAATCCAGGCGGTCTAATACAAAATTTATTTTTGTCATTCACACTCATCCAAAGATATCTTCTTCATCCGGTATCTGATTGGCACGTTCGAGTAGTCCATTCCGCATAACCTTTCGAGATCTATCTAGCGATACTAGTTTCATATCTAGGTCGTTGTTAGATTAATTTCTATTAATTAATGTTCGTTTTAAACTAATCGAGTAATTATCGGCTAAAACATCTCTTGACCAGTCTAATAGCCTTGACGAGCTTGAGGGTCCTTACATACTCAGAGGAATTTGGATCCAGTTTTTGAATGCAATCTTCACAAGAACTGAGAGAGAAGATTAATAGACATAAATTTTTGATTTCTTTAATTGTTGTATTGGTCTATTAATGAATAAAACTATTATGAATAAAATTATTTGATTGGTAATTTTTCTTGTGATAGCTTTCCATTTACATAGCCTGTGATTGAATGCTTTTATCTTATTGCTATGTATGTTTATGGGATGTTTGATTTCGGTTTTACTACCTTAATATTCGATCTCATATATTGTGAACCCTTATGGTTTGGGTGACTTTTTGGCTTAGCAGGATTAAGTTCTAGCTCATGTTGGTCGGCTTTATCAAAGAATCATGAGGGGTTCTGGTAGAAACAATATGTGAAAAAGTCACAATATGTTGAATCGGTTTTGGGTTAGCATAAAAGCATATGTGTTTCGACGGTTTTCAACTCTTGCTTGCAATTGTTAAAACCGGGTTTCAACCTTTTCCTGGTAAAGGTTGAGGGTTGTTGTTATAATTTTTTCTTGGCATAAGAATGACAACGTGATGATCTTTCGATATCAAATCTCCCTGGACGAAGATGCAGACATATTGGAAGTGGATGCGAAATTTGAGGTAACAATCTTGTTAGTTAATTTTTTTCCTGTTTAGGAAAAGCCTGAGTTTATATTATATATATTTGTTTCTTTTGCTTAACAAAATTTCGGTACAATTGATGTTTATTCCGTGATGTGTGTGTGGATGTGTGATTCAATTGGTTCCGGTTAAGAAAAACTATTGTTATCTTGCTTTATTGTGTGGTATCAATTGTTTAGGCTTACAAAATTTCGGTATAATTGATGTTGTGTGTGATTCAATTGGTTCCGGTTAAGAAAATCTATTGTTATCTTGCTTTTGTATGGTATCAATTGTTTATGCTTACAAAATTTCGGTGCAATTGCGGTGCCTTTAATGTCTATGTTGTTTCAATTGCTTCCGGTTGAGGTGAATAATTATGCAAGTTGATTTATTTTGGTTTGTATGAATTATTTATGGTTTAACGAAATAAAAGGTGTACGGGATGAGTTGTTTAGTACAATGTGATTCCAGATAAGAGAAACTAAGTTAATTCTGATCTTAGTTAGACTTATCGAAGTCAGGTTTCGGTTATTCAAGTCTAATCGAATGCCTTAACAAGAAAAGCTAGTTAACTAACCTAGTACTTGTCTTGTTTAAAATTGAAAGGTATAAGTTTATGGATAACTATAACCTGATGAGAAAAATAGAGTTTATCTTTATTTTGGTCTTATCGAACTAAGCGGTTGTTTTTGAACAATCATTTTAGCATAGGGACTAAAGTGCTTAGTTGATTTTTTTGGTTTGCTAAACTAGATTGGAAAAATTGTTTCGGACAATTGTTTCCTTGATAACATATCAAAATAAAACTACTTGTAGTTTCGGTTTTGATATTGGTTATCAGATGTGGAACCCTCGTGCCTAACTCTACAGGTTTGCAAGTCTATTTTGAGATTTGTAAGATTCTTTTTGTGTTATCCTTTATTTTTTCTTTTCTTTGTCATTTTTGTGACAAAAAGGGGGAGAAATACATAGAGTAAACAGGTGATACTGGTATTGATTTTATATTGATTGGTATCGCTAAGGAAAAGAACAATGATGCTTGAACGTTTATCTAACGAAAGAGTGAAAACACAGACTAAGGGGAGTAACATGTCATATGATTGGTATAACAAAGACGTGCGGATTGAATATCTACCTATTTTCCTTAGGGGGATTAATAGCTTTGTTATTATAATGTCAACAATGACATTTTCAAGGATCGAATGTAAGCAGTTTTATTGTGTTGTTGAATCGGGAATTAAGCGGATGTGTAATGAATTCTTGTAATTTGTTTATCCATATGATGTAAGAGTTTTGTCACTAAAATTGACAAAGGGGGAAATTGTTAGAGCATGGATCGGTTGAACCCACCAAGCGTTGGTATGTCAAGTTTCGTTGTCATATTTTAGTGAATCAAAACTCAGGTTAAGAGTCGCTTGATTATGTACTAGAGTCAACTTCGTATAGGTTAGCTTGAAAGTATTAGGATATGAGACATTACAAGTATTGCGAAGTCTTGAAGATGTGAAGAATCAAGGAGCTACAACGACAACAATCATCCTTCCACTTGAGGTTAGTGATATTTGACTTGAACTGTTTCATTCCCTAACGTATCTTTCAAGTCGTGCATATTGAAAACATAACTGCGAAGCATATTTGAACTCTAGATAGACATAGTATTAAGGAATACAATACGAGGTTTATTGCTTAACCATTAAAATTTGTAGATAAGACATCTCCATAATCATTTGAATGTTATTGTGATTATGTATGGGTATGAGGTGAGGATTTCATCCTAGGGAACAATGTTTACATGTGTTCTAAGGAAGTAAGTTCATAAACTTGTTTGTGAACCGAAAAGGAAATTTCCAGGTGTTATTGGTTTTGTTATTCATTGCATATCTTATGAACAACCAATATGTGTGATTGCGTATAACCACTCACAACTTATTTGTGTTCTTGGTAGAACTATTCACAAAGGCCTGACTTATGTATTGGTGTGACTTTTATTAGTGAAACCGATCTTAAGTAATCACCTGAGATGGTATGATCGGGTTTGTGATTTTATGTCTGACCAAATATGGGAAAGGGGAACCGATCCTAGTAAGAGGTGCAGTACATCACAACGGGGAACCGATCCTTGTATGGGGTGCAACAAGGTTTATAGCAGAAAGGGGAACCGGTCCTACGGACATGTGCAAGACGTTTTTAAGCAAAGGGGAACCGATCCTGTGGACATGTGCAACACATATAAGTTAGATACCATATATACGTGGGGAACCGATCCTAGTACCTGGTCAACCGAATTTTGAAAAGCTAGTGTGACTATGCACAGTACTCACATGGAGGTAGAACCGAAACTTGTTTTGGTAGAACCGTTAAACCCATGATTGTGATTGAATGTTGGTTTGATCAATCGCATAGTTCTTGAAAGTCAAATGAACCAATTCTAAACTTGTTTGGAAGTGTGGAAAATCTGTTTCAAGGTTGTAAGTGTGAAAGAGAACTTACAAAGTAAGGATGTCGACACACTTTGAACACGTGCTATGAATGTTTATTTCTTTAATTGTTCAAAGATATTCCTTAACGGCTAAGGGAAGAGAATCCCAGAATCGAAACATAAGTAAGTTAAGAATATTTTAATTAAGGTTATTAATTTCATTTTGTAGGAAAATTCCATAATTAGTAATGTACATTTACTAATTAGATTTTCCGAGAGATTTTGATCATTATTTTTGGACAGAGCATATCCAGGAATTATGGAAACCGAATTTGTGCTTTAATGAATATCTTGAAAATATTTTCGGTTTTGGAAATTCCTTGGTGTCCAAACTTCCTTGTATATAAATACTTGAAGTTTTCCTTTCTAGAAAACTAATCCTTCGTAACAACAAACTTCCTCTTTTGTTGTTGTTACTGGTGTAGCTCTAGCGTGTACCGTTGGTGGGAAACTAGATATTTGCGGTTTATCTTTTGTTTTCGATTGATTTGATTGACTAACGATGGTTGAAATCTGATTGCACCTAGTTTGTTTATTCTTGAGAATCTTCTCTTCTGATATAAGATTCACTCAAACTAGTTCAGAGTTTCGACATGGATCTTTAGACTGTTGTTAGTTCTAAAGACGAACTTGTGATAATCCATTGTTAACAGACTCCGTTCTGTGCGTGATTGATCATAAGAGATTCAAGTGATTGTGTGCAAGTTTTTATTGAAGATTTAAGAAGATTTGAAGACAAAGAAGACATTGAAGATCTGACTTGGGTTTTATAATCTTTAGTGTGCACAATACTTGTTTTGGTAAAAGAGGATCTAATTAATAATCGGTTTATCCTTATGGTAGATTGGATTGATTAATTGAGTAGATCGTCATCAACACAATTCTTTGGAATAAGAGTGTTGTTGGCTTAATCTTAAACGATTACTTCGGTAATTGAACATAAGATAGATCTAAGGACCTGACGAATGAGTTTATGTTAAGATAAACGGAAGAGCCTTTGTGTTAGAGCATTGCTCGGTCGAACTCGCATGCGTTGCTATCTCAAGCATGTTTGTCAAAGTTAGTGATCAAAACTATAATATCTTTTTTCGCTTCGTCTCATCATTTGTGATTCCATAATATCTTTTTTCGCTGCTTCGATTAGGATTATTATGAGGTGATTGATAATACTAGGCTGTTCTTCGGGAATATAAGTCCGGTTTATCAATTGGTTCATGTTCACCTTGATTTATCAAAATACGGAACAAAACTCGCAGGTATATTCTTGGGAGACGGATTTATCTATTACAGTAGACTTTTCTGTGTGATACAGATTTGTTTACTAAAGTATTCGAATTTAGTTCGTAGCAACTCTTAGTTGTGGGTGACATCAGCTAAGGGAATCAAGTACGTAGCATCCTGCTGCGATCAGAGACGTAGGAGCATAACTGTACCTTGGATCAGTGTGAGATTGATTGGGGTTCAACTACAGTCCATACCGAAGTTATTTTGGAGTAGGCTAGTGTCTATAGCGGCTTAATACAGTGTGTGTTCAATCTGAACTAGGTCCCGGGGTTTTTCTGCATTCGCGGTTTCCTCGTTAACAAAATTCTGGTGTCTTTGTTATTTCTTTTAGGCATTATATTTTGTTATATAATTGAAATATCGCAGGTTGTGTGTTGTTCAATCAATTAGAATATCCGACCTTTTGGCTGTTGATTTAAATTGATTGACACTTGGATATTGGTCTTTGGTACCATCCAAGTTATCTCTCTAGTATCTGATAAAGACTCGCGGATTTCTATTTGCTTGAATATATATCAAATCGAGAGATTGAGATATAAACTCTTTGATACACTTTTTATCTAGATTGAGTCTGACTGTCTAGTTGATTCTCTAGAAAGTATATTAGAGTTTGTCCATACAGATTGCTAAGTGAAATATTGGGTGTGTTTGTTGTACCCCCACCTTTTCAATTGGTATTAGAGCAGGCAAACACGTTTAAGACCTTACAAGTCTGTGTTTGTAGCGATCTGACTCTATGGACAGAGGTGCTATCTCAATTAATGTACCACCAGTCTTCGATGTCTCTAATTACTTATGGTGGAAAATTGTTATGCGACCTTTTCTTCAAGCATGTGATTTTCAATCGTGGGTATATGTTGTTAATGGCTATAATGCTCCCGTCGTGGCAGTTGGAGATGTAAATGTTCCCAAGCCTATTGGTGAATACACCCCTGCCAAGATAAATGCTGCAAAGCAAAATTCCGACGGTTTGAATGCCATTACCCCAAATCTTCAGCACCATGTGTCAAACTACACGAGGTCTAAAGATGTGTGGGATATGTTAGAAACTGTATTCGAAGGTAACTCCAGTGAAAAGGAAGCTAGGCTTCAAAACCTTAATCTGATTGGGAAAACCTTCGTATGGCAGATGAAGAAACATTTGATGAGTTTAATTATATAGTATCTGAAATTGTTAATGCATCCTTTGCATTGGGTAACACTATTCCTGAAAAGGACATTGTGATGAAAATTCTCAGATCGCTGCCATCTAGATACGATTCTAAGAAGCATGCCATCGTTGAGGGAAATAAACTTGATAATCTCTCCAGAAATACGCTGGTTGGGTAGCTTAAGATCTTTGATCACGGACATTCATCCAAAACTAAGGATGTTGCGTTCAAAGCACAAATGAACACTAAATTACTTGATAAGAGTAAAAAAGTGTATATCTCTGAAGATGATCAATCTGAGACAGATTCATCACATGCAGATCTTGACAAGTCAGTCTCGATGATCACAAGACAGTTTAGGGATCTTCTGTTGAAGAGAAGTAAACGGTTCTCCAGAGATAAGCCTAAAGCATCAGTTAAACCTCATAATCGTATTCCTACGAAAAACAGGAAAACAGATGAAACTGATGGTGAGGATATGCCTCAGTGCTTTAGGTGTAAGGGATTTGGTCATTTTGCAAACGAGTGCCCAAATCGTAGAAAATACACCGGGAACAAAGGTCTTGCTGCAACTCTTGATGAAATGTCTGACAACTATGATTCAAATGAAGACGAGAAATCAAGTGTTGCACTTCTTGGTGAAAATATTGATTTTGATAACTGTAGCAATACATACATCAATCTCAATATTCTTTCAGAAGATAATCCAACTAATCTGGAAGAAAAAATTGACCCATTTCTTGGAAACTCTGTTTGTAATGTTTCAGGTTCCACCATGTGTCTAGCTGCGTGCACATCTCAGAAGCCTGACTTTGATCCTAGTTGACGTGCTCGTATTGTTCTCTGAAGGGTCATGAACTTTCAAGGTGTTACAAGTACAAACACCAATTGAGGAACGTCAACAAACTTCAATGAAGAGAAAATCATTGAGCAAGGAAGCTTAAACTTGCTCAGAAGACCGCTGATATATGTAGGATGTTATCTTTGTCTAAGAAGTTAGTTTCCAAGGATAAACCAAGACCATTAGAGAAGAGAGTATGGTCGAATCATTTTGATAGATAGAGGTCTGTGGATTCCTCTCAAGAGAAAAATGGTGGAAAAATTTTTGTTCACCACAACACAACTTGATTGTGTTGATTTGGAAATCTTGTCTCATGTTCCTGATCAAAAGAGACAATGATTTTGTACCTCTCAGGCTTTAGGAAAAGTTTTCTTTCTTCTTTTCTTAGTTTTTGTTCCTCCTGTCTATCAACAAAGGAGGGTTATTATCGACAATTCCACTCTTTATAGGGTTGTGAGTTGGACGTGTGCAAACCTGTTTAAAGGTTTAGAAACGCTACATTCCTTTTTCCTTCCTCAAAACCTCTTTTTATCTCAAGACTACTTGTTGAGTTCAATTTGTGATTTCCTCTCACAAACCCATACGTTATGGATACTCCAAGCATGATGTCTTCCGATGGAAAAGATGTTAATATAATTGTTAATCCATCAATCATAAAGGAAAAAGAAAAATCTCCGTTATCTCCTACCTTGAAAAGAAAAAGAAGGAATGTGAGGAATCTAAGAGTCGTTCCTTCAAACTCTCAGAAGTTTTCTGGTGTTCTTGAAGAGTTGAAGGAGATGCGAAAGGAGATTCAACAAATAAAGGCGTTTGTTTTTAAGACTCATGAGATTCAGAAGGCCCTGGTTCGACAACGTCAACCGAGAAGGTTTATTGGTATAAACTCCTACCTTAATGAACCTTATATCCCAATGGTTGTTGACGACAAGGAGTTCGGGGATGATAAAGAATTCTTCAAAGGTCTTATTGCCTAATAAATCTTCTATTTTCTTGTTTTTATTAGAAGAATAACTAGAGTTTAGAATAGACATTATTGTGATTAAACATATCTATGTCCAACGTTTTCATCTTCGTGTTTTTAGATTTATTGGTTTAAATTCTAAATTTGTTTGGAAGATGATTTTTGCAGTATTAATCTTTATGATTTCATATATTGCAATATTGTTATGAGATATGTGTGTTTGCGTCCGTGAACTATGACTATCCCATACCTTGTCAAAAGTAAAGTCTTTCGTATGTCGATATGCATGTATTGATAAAAGAATGAATAGACTTTTGAAAAATACAAAAGTTAAGCCTATTCTGTCAATTATTGATGGAAGATAGGACAATATCTTTTGTTTTCAAGGATTATGTCTATTGAATATCGTTATGTGAATAGTGATGGAAAATATAATGAATCCTTGTGTATTCCGCAGTAATTGATCTTCCCTGATCCATATTTTATGTATTACTGTGAGGCTCCGTAAATTGTCTTATGTTGAACATTGAAAGACCAAGTTGATTATTTTCATGATTAGCTATGTTGTTGTTCCGTAAGGTACTTTATGTCGAGCATATTCAACTAAATCAATCATCTTGTTTGGTTATTTAGTTGTTTCTCCGTAAGTTTTCTTATGTCGAGCACGACCAATTAAATTGATTACTTTTGTGATTAGTTTGATTGTGTATTTTGATTAGATTAATTATGGTTTCTCTTGTGATTAATCTAATTGTATATTTTGAGTCTTCATAAGTTCACTTATGTTGAGCATTTGTCGATTAAATTAATCATGGGTTCTCTTGTGGTTAGTTTAATTGAATATTTTTAGATTCAAATTCATACTTGTATGTGATTTGTTTTGTCCAAAGAAATCATTCTTTTCCTTCGAAATTAAGGTCGCTCTTGTTGTTCTCTCGGGAATGACATTTTATGGGGGAGAGTTCTTTTGAACTTGTGCTTAATTGCTAAATCTTTGTGGGGAGTGCGGCTGTGGAATATTTTAGGGGTTATCTTGTATCTTTACAAACTCCTTGATGGATGCATTTAGCTTCGGCTTTATGATTGCATCTAAATAAGATGATATACTTTTGCTTTCTTTTGGTCAAGAAATGTCTCTTTCGGAAATTTCATTAGGATCCCGTTCTTGTACCTTTGCCAATTTCATTGACAAAAAGGGGGAGAATTAATATGTAGTTCACACTACAAATACATATGGTTTTCGAATCATTATGTAAGGGGGAGTGGTTTCCATATGAGATGGAGTATTGACTAAGGGGGAGTGATACATATCACCATAGTATTGTTGTTGAAGTTGTGATACAATTGGACTTTGAAGTTGTGTAATGATACTATGACACTTTATAACAATGATTGAGGACTATTATTTTCTTGTTGTTATAGCTACGGATTTTCAACACGATGATACTAAACTTAGAACTCTGGGATCATTGGAGTACTTGGAAGTGACGAAGATTTCGAGTAAAGTTGAAGATTGGGCATGTGGAATAGGATCTACAAAAGTTAATTTATTTATTTTTTGTATTCCATATGTATTTGAAAAAGTGGGGGTACAACAACCACACCCAATATTTCGCTTAGCAATCTGTATGGACAAACTCCAATATACTTTCTAGAGAATCAACTAGATAATCAGACTCAATCTAGATAAAAAGTATATCAAAGAGTTTATATCTCAATCTCTCGATTTGATATATATACTCAAGAAAATAGAAATCTGCGAGTCTTTATCAAATACTAGAGAGATAACTTGGATGGTACCAAAGACCAATATCCAAGTGTCAATCAATTTAAATCAACAACCAAAATATCGGATATTCTAATTGATTGAACAACGCACAACCTGTGATATTTCAATTATATAAAAAAATATAATGCCGAAAAGAAATAACACAGACACCAGAATTTTGTCAACGAGGAAACCGCAAATGCAGAAAACCCCCGGGACCTAGTCCAGATTGAGCACACACTGTATTAAGCCGCTACAGACACTAGACTACTCCAAATTAACTTCGGTATGGACTGTAGTTGAACCCCAATCAATCTCACACTGATCCAAGGTACAGTTATGCTCCTACGTCTCTGATCCCAGCAGGGTACTACGCACTTGATTCTCTTAGATGATCTCACCCACAACTAAGAGTTGCTACGACCCAAAGTCGAAGAGTTTAATAAACAAAACTGTATCACACAGAAAAGTCTACAGTAATAGATATATCCGTCTCCCACGAATATACCTACGAGTTTTGTTTCGTCTTTTGATAAATAAAGGTGAACAGGAACCAATCAATAACCCGAACCTATAATCCCGAAGAACAGCCTAGTATTATTGATCACCTCACAATAATTTTAATCGACGCAGCGAAAAAGATATTGCACAATCACAAACGATGAGACGAAGATGTTTATGACTTATTTTCTATCTTGGCTATCGGAGATATAAATCTCAAGCCAATTATTTCAATTGTACTCGTAACGGTAGAAACAGCAAGATCAGATCACACAACTATGATAAAAGTAGTATCGGTCTGGCTTCACAATCCCAATGAAGTCTTTAAGCCGTCAACCTGGTTTAGAAGAAGAAACCAAAGGTTAAAGGAGAATCGACTCTAGCTTACACAACTAATATCACACGTAAGGTGTGGAGATTAGGTTTCCCAGTTTCTAGAGTTCTCCCTTATAGAGTCTTTCAAATCAGGGTTTGCAATCAATGTTAGCTTGGTAACAAAGCATTCAATATTCACCGTTAGATGAAAACCTGATTAGATTCAAGCTAATATTTCTCAACTGTTGGATCGAAAACTTAGCTTGTTACACACAAATGAAATGTCCAATTTTGGGTTTATGAACAATACCCAAACATTAACATTTGTTAGTTCAACAATAGTTAACCAGTGGTTAGCCATATGATCACTTTCATATCAACCATATTCTTCTTCACCATAACTAGTTCAAATGACTCAAATTAACTAGTTAGAGAGTTTTTCAATTGCAAGGAAATATTATGTAACTACACAAGATCTAAGCAATTGAACAACTCTCTAACAAGTTCATTTGAGTCATTTGAACTAGTTATGGTGAAGAAGAATATGGTTGATATGAAAGTGATCATATGGCTAACCATTTGGTTAACTACTGTTGAACCAACAAATGTTAATGTTTGGGAACGGTTACATAAACCCAAAATTGGACATTTCATTTGTGTGTAACAAGCTGAGTTTTCTATCCAACAGTTGATAAATATTAGCTTGAATATAATCAGGTTTTCAATTAACGGTGAATATTGAATGCTTTGTTACCAAGCTAACATTGATTGCAAACCCTGATTTGAAAGACTATATAAAGGAGAACTCTAGCAACTGGGAAACCTAATCCCTACACTTTACGTGTGATACTAGTTGCATATCTAGAGTCTATTCTCCTTTAACCTTTGGTTTCTTCTTCTAAAACCAGGTTAACGACTTAAAGACTTCAATGGGATTGTGAAGCCAGACCGATACTACTTTTCTTGTAGTTGTGTGATCTGATCTTGCATATTCTATCGTTACGAGTACAATTGTAATAATTGGCTCGAGATTTATATCTCCGATAGGCAAGACAGAAAAGTAATCACAAACACTTCGTCTCATCGTTTGTGATTCCACAATATCTTTTTTCGCTGTGTCGATTATGATTATTATGAGGTGATTGATAATACTAGGCTGTTCTTTGGGAATATAAGTCTGGTTTATCAATTGGTTCCTGTTCACCTTGATTTATCAAAAGACGGAACAAAACTCGTAGGTATATTCGTGGGAGACGGATTTATCTATTACCGTAGACTTTTCTGTGTGATACAAATTTGTTTATTAAAGTCTTCGACATTGGGTCGTAGCAACTCTTAGTTGTGGGTGAGATCAGCTAAGGGAATTAAGTACATAGCATCCTGCTGGGATCAGAGACGTAGGATCATAAATGTACCTTGGATCAGTGTGAGATTGATTTAGGTTCAACTACAGTCCAGACCGAAGTTAGTTTGGAGTAGGCTAGTGTCTGTAGCGGCTTAATACAGTGTATGTTCAATCTGGACTAGGTCACGGAGTTTTTCTGCATTTGCTGTTTCCTCGTTAACAAAATTATGGTGTCTGTGTTATTTCTTTTCCGCATTATATTTTGTTATATAATTGAAATATCACAGGTTGTGCGTTGTTCAATCAATTAGAATATCCGACCTTTTGGTTGTTGATTTAAATTTATTGACACTTGGATATTGGTCTTTGGTATCATCCAAGTTATCTCTCTATTATTTGATAAAGACTCGCAGATTTCTATTTGCTTGAGTATATATCAAATCGAGAGATTGAGATACAAACTCTTTGATATACTTTTTATCTAGATTGAGTCTGTCTATCTAGTTGATTCTCTAGAAAGTATATTGGAGTTTGTCCATACAGATTGCTAAGAGAAATATTGGGTGTGGTTGTTGTACCCACACTTTTTCACTTTGTTTGACTCATATCACTTGGTTGAAGAGAGTTGATACCAAACAGATTTGTTGTTCCTTTACTGTTTGGAATACAAACCAAAGGAATTATTCCAAGTACGTGACTTATTTATAAGTTGGAGGCATAGGAATACAGACGGAACTAGGTGAACTATAGGTTTAGTTTCTTGGTCTCAACTATACGAAGTTGGTGTAGTTTTGTGTAGCGGCTTAATCCTGAGAGTATTCAATTCTGTACAAGGTCCCGGGGTTTTTCTGCATTTGCGGTTTCCTCGTTAAAAAAATCTTGTTGTGTCGCTTACTTTTATTTTCCGCATTGTAATTGTTTTATTATAATTAAAGTAAATTATACAAACGTTAATTCCTATTTACTTGATAAGCAATCCTATTGTGTTTGGTTAAGTCCGAACCTTTGTATCAAGTAAACATACTTCGTTGTTGTATCGTCTCGATCTCGTATCCATAGACGATCACACGAAGTGTGAACTGATTAGTTGTATTTTCTCGACTCTGTCCATAGAAAATCACTTTTGGAGAAAGTACTTATAGGTAGTAAAAGTTTTAGCTTGAGGTATATCTTGGTACCCTCGCCTTTTCAACTAGTACTGCGAAGTCTTGAAGATGTGAAGAAGCAAGGAGCTACAACGACAATAATCATCCTTCCACTTGAGATTAGTGATATTTGACTTGAATTGTTTCATTCCCTAATGTATCTTTCACGTCGTGCATATTGAAAACAAAACTGCGAAGCATATTTGAACTCTAGATAGACATAGTATTAAGGAATACAATACGAGGTTTATTGCTTAACCATTAAACTTTGTAGATAAGACATCGACATAATCATTTGAATTCTATTGTGATTATGTATGGGTATGAGGTGAGGATTTCATCCTAGGGAACAATGTTTTACATGTGTTCTAAGGAAGTAAGTTCATAAACTTGTTTGTGAACCTAAAAGGAAATTGCCAGGTATTATTGGTTTTGTTATTCATTGCATATCATATGAACAACCAATATGTGTGATTGAGTATAACCGTTCACGACTTGTTGTGTTCTTGGTAGAACTATTCACAAAGGCCTGACTTATGTATTGGGATGGTATGATCGGGTTTGTGATTTTATGTCTGACCAAATATGGGAGAGGGAAACCGATCCTAGTAAGAGGTGCAGTACATCACAAAGGGGAACCGATCCTTGTATAAGGTGCAACAAGGTTTATAGCAGAAAGGGGAATTGATCCTATGAACATGTGCAACACGTTTTTAGGCAAAGGGGAACCGATCCTATGGACATGTGCAACACATATAAGTTAGATACCATATATATGTGGGGAACCGATCCTAGTACCTAGTCAACCGAATTTTTAAAAGCTAGTGTGACTATGCACAATACTCACATGGAAGGTAGAACCGAAACTTGTTTTTGTAGAACCGATATACCCATGATTGTGATTGAATGTTATTTGATCAATCACATAGTTCTTGAAAGTCGGATGAACCAATTCTAAACTTGTTTGGAAGTGTGGCAAATCGGTTTCAAGGTTGTAAGTGTGAAAGAGAATTTACAAAGTAAGGATGTCGACATACTTTGAACACGTGTTATGAATGTTTATTATTTAATTGTTCAAAGTTATTCCTTAATAGCTAAGGGAAGAGAATCCCAGGATCGAAACATAAATAAGTTAAGAATCTTTTACTTAAGGTATTTAACTTCATTTTGTAGGGAAATAAGAATTAGTAATGTGCATTTACTAATTAGAGATTTTCCGAGAGATTTCGATCATTATTTTTGGACAGAGCATTTCCAGGAATAATGAAAACCGAATTTGTGCTTTATTGAATATCTTGAGAATATTTTCGGTTTTGGAAATTCCTTGGTGTCCAAACTTCCTTGTCTATAAAAACTTGAAGTTTCCCTTCCTAGCAAACTAATCCTTTGTAACAACAAGCTTCCTATTTGTTGTGTTGTTACTGGTGTAGCCGCCTATTCGGAGAGTAGAGTAACCTAATTAGGAGAAATATCTTACGACCGCTCAGTTTTAAGTCTTCTTTGGGATTGAGAAGCTTTAGCGTGTACCGTTGGTGGGAAACTAGATAATTGCGGTTTATCTTTTGTTTTCATTGATTTGATTGACTAACGGTGGTTGAACTTTGATTGCACCTATTTTGTTTATGCTTGAGAATCTTCTCTTCTGATATAAGATTCAGTCAAACTAGTTCAGAGTTTCAACAGGGATCTTTAGACTGTTGTTAGTTCTAAAGACGATCTTGTGATAATCCATTGTTATCAGACTCTGTTTGGTGCATGATTGGTCACAAGAGATTCAAGTGATTGTGTGCAGGTTATTATTGAAGATCTAAGAAGATATTGAAGATTTCTGATTTGTGGGTTCATAATCTTTGGTGTGCACAATACTTGTTTCGGTAGCAGAGGATCCAATTAATAATCGGTTTATCCTTGTGATAGATTGGATTGACTAATTGAGTAGATCGGCATCAACACAATTCTTTGGATTAATAGTGTTGTTGGCTTAATCTTAAACGATTACTTCGGTAATTGAATATAAGATAGATCTGAGAACCTGACGAAGGAGTTTATGTTAAGATAAACAGAAGAGCCTTTGTCCGACTCATATCACTTGGTTGAATAGAGTTGATACCAAATAGATTTGTTGTTCCTTTACTGTTTGGAATACGAACCAAAGGAATTGTTCCAAGTACATGACTAAGGTCGTAGGCGTGGGAATAAAGACAGAATTAGGTGAACCATAGGTTTAGTTGCTTGGTCTCAACTATACGAAGTTAGGTGTAATTTTGTGTAGCGGCTTAATCCTGATAGTATTCAATTCTGGACAAGGTCCCGGGGTTTTTATACATTTGCAGTTTCCTCGTTAACAAAATCTTGTTGTGTCATTTACTTTATATTTTCGCATTATAATTGTTTTATTATAATTAAAGTAAATTACACAAACGTTAATTCCTATTTACTTGATAAGTGAATCCTATTGTGTTTGGTTAAGTCCGAACCTTTTTATCAAGTAACATACTTCGTTGTTGTATTGTCTCGATCTCGTATCCATAGACGATCACACGAAGTGTGAACCGATTAGTTGTATTGTCTTGACTCAGTCCATAGACAATCACTTTCGGAGAAAGTACTTATAGGTAGGATAAGTTTTAGCTTGAGGTATATTTGGGTACCCTCGCCTTTTCAGTAAGCGCGCTTAACCCACACCCTACCCACCCCATCCTTTACCTGAAAAAGAAAAAGGAGTAGGCGCGTTTAACCAAAGCCCTACTCACAACACTCCATCAATCCGAAAAAGAAAATTGGGGGAGTAGGCGCGTTTAACCCACGTCCTACCCACAACACCCCACCAATCCGGAAAGAAAAGGAGGGAGTAGGCGCGTTTAACCCATGCCCTACCTACCCCATCCTGTCCCTGGAAAAAAAAATAGAGAAAAAAAAGAAAAAAAGAAGAGGGAGTAGGCGCGTTTAACCCACGCCCTACCCCACAACACCCCACCAATCCGAAAAAGGGGGGCGCGTTTAACCCATGCCCTACTCACAACACTCCATTAATCCGAAAAAGAACAGAAGAGAGTAGGCATGTTTAACCCACGCCCTATCCACAACACCCCGCCAATCCGGAAAAAAAGGGAAGTAGTGCGTTTAACCCACGCCCTATCAACCCCATCCTACCTCTGAAAAAGAAAAAGAAGCAGGCAGGTTTAACCGCCCCGCCAACCAAAAAAAGGGGGGGGGAGGGAAGGGAGAGAAGATAGGCACGGTACACCCGCCACTTCCCCTGCAAGAAAAGAGAGATACATTACCGCCAACCCATCCTAGCTAATGGCAAAGCAACGCAATATGAAGGAAAAGAGTAGTATTCTTGCCCAAAAACAAAGGTTCATTTACAAACAAAAAAAGAAAAACAGTGGGAACACAAACAAGATAACAAAACAAAGACAAAAGACAAGTCCCATAAGAAGGCATGCAACACAACTAGCAGGAAGGCGCGTAACCTAACCAGCCAGTAATGCACGACAACGAGCGATATCCGTGTCCAGGGTCTCTACCATTAAACGCCCGTCATCACATAGCGCGTCAGCCAAATGCAGGTCTTGATCGGCCTCAACCACCAACTTATGGATATCCCGAATGATGTTGTCCTTAACTTTAGCCCAATGAGCAAGCGAGAGGGTATCTTCATGCTCATCGTATTCTTTACGCGCCTTATCCTGAAAAATCAACCTAAGAGTCCATAACATTCCTACCTCCTCCTTCAAAACCAAAAAATACGCCAATTAATCCTCGAGGTAAGGATGAGGCACAAGCGAAGTCACAGCTGCTAAGATCAGAGTATGTACGAGGAGTGGCCTCATCGCTTGGTTTGAAATCCAGTAATGGCAATCGGATATGGATCGGTCTATAGTAGCCACCATCGTAGAAGAATCTATGCACAGTTGCTTGGCCGCGTAACGAGCAGTGACGACATCATCCAATGCACGCCGGACCTTAAGTGACACGCAACCAGACGGCTCGGTCTCCTGAGCAGCTTGGTGCGCCTCAAATTGTTCCTTGAATCTGGCGCGCATAACGTCCCTGTTAGCTACCATCTGCTCTCGCAGCGCCTCGATCTCAGCTTTTACGAGCAACAGTCGTTTCAACTCGTCATGCTTAAACATTGATGAGACCAGCACGGGAACAAGCGCCAAGGTCAGCACATACCCATGAAGAGAGCTAGCCATGCATACGATATGATTACAAAAGGGAATTGAAAGACGAGTTGAAAGTGAATAACCAAAATAGGAAATGCAAACCGTATATATAGAAAGGAGGGGCACCATTTACGATGCAACAGCCGTTCGCATCCCCCATGTATGTCGCAATATGTGTTGCTTCATGTTAAAAAGTGATATGACTACTGGGTTATTTTACAATTAACCCAATAGTCAGGGGACTAATATTGATACATGAAAAATGATATCCCTTAACAGGTTTAGGGTTCCCCCAAAAGGGGAGGCAAGCCTAACGTGGGACACGGGGACTAAGCCCAAGTCCAATGAGGAAATACCCATGAGGCAAAAAAGGATAAGGAAGGAATTAACGGATAAGGGGGAGGTTATATTAAGGAAGGGATGACATTAGAAGTAATTAAGGAGGTTTAGGACATGTGGCATGATGTCATAAAAGGAATGGGCTTTTGAAAAGTCTATATAAGGAAGGAAAAGGTACAATGGAAAGGCAACTCTCTCTCTTACTATTCCTAGAAAGCTGGGGTCATTTGATGTAGCTAGGACGGGTAGAACCAGAACTAAAATCACCCCTCAACACATACGATTAAGATTATTGTGAGGTGATTTATAGTACTAGGTTTTTCTTCGGGAATATAAGTCTGGTTTATCAATTGGTTCTTGTGCACCTTGATTTATCAAAAGACAGAACAAAACTCATAGGTATTTCTGTGGGAGACAGATTTATCTATCTCAATAGACTTTTCTATGTGAGACAAATTTGTTTATCAAGTCTTCGCCTTTGGGTATTAGCAACTCTTAGTTGTGGGTGAGATAAGCTAAGGGAATCAAGTGTGTAGAATCCTGCCGGGGTTCAGAGACGTAAGAAGCGCAACTGTACCTTGATCAATGTGAGATTTATTAGGGATCAACTACATTCCAGTACGAAGTTCATTGGTAGTAGTCTAGTGTCTGTAGCGGCTTAATACAGTGTGTTGTTCAAAGATGGACTAGGTCCCGGGGTTTTTCTGCATTTGCGGTTTCCTCGTTAACAAAATTTCTGGTGTCTGTGTTTATTTCTTTTCCGCATTATATTTGTTTATATAATTGAAATATCATATGTTGTGCGTTAAGATCAATCAGTTCTTGAATCCGGCCTTTGGGTTGTTGATTGAATTGATTGACACTTGGATATTGGTTTGTGATATCGTCCAAGTTATTTCTCTTATTCAATTGGGCTCGCAAATCCTATTTGTTTGATTGCGGATTGAATTGAGAAATTCAGATATAAACTCTTTGATATACTTTTCTAAAGATTGAGTTTGACTGTCTAGTTAATTCTCTTGAAATTATATGGGAATTTTTCCATACAGGTTGTTAAGAGAAATATTGAGTGTGATTATTAGACCTCCGTTTTTTCAGACTTTAATACAAGACACTTGATTATTGAAATTGGTCAAAGTGTTAAGGAATCTAATACATGATTATTTTTTTTGTACACTCTGTACGGTTTTGGAAAATAGGATTGACAAGCTTTCGAAATTCCATGGATGGATAATACAGGATGTTCTTTATCCTCAATGTTAGTGTTTTGAAAATATAGGATATGTAATTTTCGAAGAATGCTTACCTTCGAAAATAAATACTGTGATTATCGAAAATTAACGAATTGGTAAAAATATATGCTCGCTGCCATACTTTCGAAAACCAAACCTTTAATTTTCATAAGTTAGGAAGTCGAATTTTTTTATTGCTCGAGGTTTCATAAACCTAATTTTCAAAAATTGACATATGAAACTATTACAGGATAATTTTCGGAAACGAGGGAATCACTTTCGGAATCTATTATGCCAAAATCGTGCCTTATATCTTTAATATCATGACGAAAACCTTCTCCACTCAAGGTTGGACGTTATATATTTTCTACTTAGTCACCTTTGGATATGTTAGGAGTTTGGATGGTTTACCACATGTGCTTATAGTGTAGGAATTAAGGAGTTATTAGTTAATGAAATAACATTATCCTAGAAATTTTACCTTTTTCTGATCCACATTGACTTTGAATAATCATACAATTTTTCCTTTCGACTGTATTGATCTGATAATATAAAAATAAAATCTTAGTTATCCAGTTGGATTATCAGGTACGATAGTCTTCTCGATGGACTAGGAAGCAACTCCTAGACAGTTTAGGGTGTCAGCAAGGGGGTTCATGTGCGTCGAATAGCAATTGGCACATAGATACCACTGAAGCGGAGTAACTTAGTGCTAGTATATTTCATTTCAATCAAACCAGATCGAAGTCTAATAATAAGTATAACATTTGGAAAAGCGGGGGTCTAACAACCACACCCAATATTTTGTTCGACAATATGTATGGACTAACTCCAATACAATTCCAAGAGAATCAAATAGACAGTCAAACTCAATCAAGGAATAACATCCAAGAGTTATATCTCAATTTCTCAATACAATCTGCAATCGAACAGATAGAAATCTGTGAGCCTGATTGATATGAGAAATAACTTGAACGGTATCAAAAACCAATGTTCAAGTGTCAATCAATTTCAATCAACAACCAAAGGTCGTATTTACAAATTAATTGAACTACGCACAACCTGTGATATTTCAATTATATAAACAAATATAATGCAGAAAAGAAATAACACAGACACCAGAAGTTTTGTTAATGAGGAAACCACAAATGCAGAAAAATCCCGGGACATAGTCCAGTTTTGAACACCACACCGTATTAAGCCGCTACTACAAATTAACTTCATACTGGAATGTAGTTGAGCCCGAACCAAGTCTCACACCGATTAAGGTACAGTCACGTTCCTTACGCCTCTGAATCCCAGCAGGACTCTACGCACTTGATTCCCTTAGCTTATCTCACCCACAACTAAGAGTTGCTACGACCCAAATTCGGAGACTTTATAAACAAATCTGTCTCCCACAGAAATACCTATGAAGTTTTTGTTCTGTCTTTTGATAAATCAAGGTGAACATGAACCAATTGATCATTCGGTCTTATATTCCTGAAGAACATCCTAGAAATATCAATCACCTAACAATAACTTAACTATATGTTAGTAGAACAAGTTATTGTGGAATCACAAAAAATGAGATGAAGAGCTTTGTGATTACTTTTTATATCGTAGCTATCGGAGATAAATCTCGAGAAAATCTTAGAGAAGATAGTAATCAATACGATAGAGCAAGTAAGATCAGAACACACAACTACAAGAGAAGTAGTTTCGTCTGGCTTCACAATCCCAATGAAATCTTTAAGTCGTTAACCTATAATGGTTTTAGGAAAAACCTAAGTTAAAGGAGAATCGATTCTAGTCGCAAATAGTATCACACAAGAGGTGTGGGGATTAGGTTTCCTAGTTGCTATAGTTCTCCCTTATATAGTCTTCAAATCAGGGTTTGATAGCTTTGAAACAAAGCAATCAATATGCACCGTTAGATGAAATCCTTATTTAAGATTCAAGCTAAGTTTGCTTAAAACCAAAGCAATATCTCTCCACCGTTAGATGGTCTTAGCTTGTTACACACAAATGAAATATACCTTCATTTAAATATGGGTAACCGTACCTAAACGTGTATATTGAGTTAGCTCAATAACAGTTAAGCGAAGTTAGCCATATGAACACTTTTGTATTAACCACATTCATATTAACACTTATTGATCAAATGATAATCAAATGAATCTAATTATGTTACTCATAGAGTTGTTCAATTGTTTATATTATCATAAATAGAAGTATACAAGATACAATTGAAGCAAAATCGGATGGATTCAAAAGAATCAGTTCATGAACATTTTAGCCACGGTTTGCAAAGATTACATTCCTTAATTGATAAATGTATTTGTTCATGAGTATGAAATCATACTTAACCGATTTTAGAACTTAAACCAACTCAGTTTGCAAACGGGCACGCAAACTAGAGTTCCGGACTTTGACCTTTTCCGACAATTCGCAAACGGGTACGCATGTTGTCGTTCCAGACCGAACTTAGGTGAAATAGTTTGCAAACGGGTACGTAAACTTGGTTCCCGGACTTTAATAGTTAAAAACGTTCACATACGAGTATGCATACTTGGTTCCCGGACCTGAATCATACTACAACAGTTTGCATACGAGGTATGCATACTATGTTATATCCGACAATGGTTATTTGTTCTAAACTCTCATTTCAATTATTGAAACATCCTTAGAAGACGACAATAGCTATCTCACACAAACTATTATCTTATAAGTAATTTTTAAGTGATTGAATGATCAATACGAAACATTCCGAGTCTACATCAAATAACTGTCTCACACAAATCATGTAGGATGTTATAAGGCGATTTTCACATGATCATCTTTTGACTCATTATTTAGTTTCCAACAAATAAATTGTTTCCAACTAAACTCGTCAAGTATAATGATGAACGTAGTTAAAGCAAAAAGCTTTCCAACACATATTTCGAGAACGATATAAGCGAGTTAAACTCAGCTCGAAATATCAAATGTGTATAATGTAAAGTCTATATAGATATATGACTTAGTCTCAATAGGTGATAGAATTGAATAGACTTCTGAGTGATAGACGAGTTCAAGTCTCCACATACCTTTTGTTGATGAAGTTCCTCCAAGATCCCTTTAGTAGATCTTCTTCTTCAATCGATAATGCCGTGAAGTCTAAAGCTCAACTACACATTCTATGCTAACCCGAAACATAGCTATAAGTAGACTAGAAATCAAGACTTATAGTTTTGACACCTCAACTTGACAAACAAGCTTGAGATATCAACGCTTGCGAGTTCGATCGAGCAGTGCTCTAACAACATCTTAATTCAGTAAGTATTCAAAATTGTACTATATCTATGGATTTTTCTATACTTGCAGGTTTCCTCGTTAAAGAATCTTTGGAGCTACTTTGGTTTTATACTTCCGCGTTTTATTGATTTCTCTCTTGAATCAAAAGTGAAAGTCTAGACGTTGAACGCCTTGTCTTTTCTGCAATATTTTCTATAAGATCATTCAAGGTATGGTATATTGGATTTGCGGTGTACTGGGTACCTATATTTTCCGGTTTGAGAATATTTCTAAAGATAGGATAACAAACCTTCTAGTGTTCCTCTTGTAGCTCATCATATACGAGAAGACACACGTGTAACCTCATTCAATTTATCATGAAACTCATGCCCAAAACCACTCGAATGAGGGCATTTACTGATCTATATAGAATGTGTTGCCCAAAACCCCTCGGGTGAAGGCATTTACTGATATGTATAAACTCTATGTGTTGATAACTAAACATTATTTTACTTACGTTAGCTACATTCTTAATTGCAAAATACCAACTATACATGCTTGTTTGATTAATTTGTATTGTAGATATAATCTGTGGTAATCATCAGAAAAACGGTAGTCACACGAGCATAATTATTTATCATATAAACTGATCAACCATATTCATACGTGATGAATTACCAATTCTTTGACTAGCCTTTAGGCCGATTCTTATGGGCATGGCAAACTATAAAGCTTGTCATTTTTGCACCCACTATGAAACTGTCTAACTGGCAAACTGTCCTGGCTAAGTGGCAAATTTGCCACTTAGTCAGGCCAGGTCGAGTAGCTACCGTCTCGACCGCTCGGTTGAGAGTAGATCTCCCAGTAAAGTCTCCACCTCTGTCGGTCAATACTTGATCGCTAGGTAATTTTTTTATTTTTCTTTTACTTCTTTTCTCCTATTTTTTAGTTATTATAACATATTTTTATCACACAAGGGTCCCACAAAATATTATATAATCCTTAAAATTTAATAAAGACCTATCAAACACAAATAACTAAATTTTTTTACTGATAAGGGTCCCACAAAACACAATAGAATACTACTTTAATAGAATTTGTCAGTTTTACCATAGTGGGGAAACTAGTTTGCCATGCCAACAACTTTGATTTTTGTTAAAGGGAGAGCAAAAGGTGATCCGACGAGAGCGAAAATCGTAATTGACTCGCTGATTCGGACCTATACGATATAATTTTATAACTCCGCCCAGACTACCCCTATTAAATATTCACACATATACTTCCCGCACAACTCCACCACCAGCTGATCAAGAAAAAAAAACAACCATCAGTACCACCGTCGTTCCACCAGCCTTCAGAACATCGAAGTTTTTATTTTTGAACCAAAAAATGCAGAAAGGTATACCATTAAGGAACAATTAAATGCAAACACAAGAAGCAATACTAAATACCGATGATATGGTGCATATTTGAACTTTAAGAATTAGAATCAGTATCAAAGACCGAGTTTTGCCATAACTTGACAAGATGAACACAATCCATGTGAGTTCTCGTAAACTATTGGATCCAATGGTTACTGCATCCAATTTTTATTTCATTGCTAAAACGAAACATTCTCTGGTCTTTATTTTATAGGAAATTAAAGATTGATTACAAAGTAGAAATTTATAGATGCTTCACGAATTTCGTCTTATCTGGTAATGATTCTTTTTCTAAGGGTCGGAGAAAGAAAGTGACGAGAGTGGTGGTGTTTTCTAGGGTTTGGAGAATGGATGTCTTTCGTTTGTTCAGTGGGTGGAAGTATCGAGGGTAATTTGTGTCCAAGTTATAAAATTATATTGGATAGGTCTGAATCAGCGAGTCAATTGCGATTTTCGCTCTCCTCGGATCACTATTTTCTCTCCCTTTAACAAAAATCAACAACTTTTATACCTCCCCACATAGGAACCATCTTATAGACTTCAATTCCATGCCAAAGTAGTGAATATCGTTGTCTAACTACAATATATCCAAATTTGATTCTAAAAATTCGAGAAGTGAAATTTGGAGTAAAAAATGAAGCCACTGGAATATGAGTCTCTATAGTACCTAGTTGGCGACACTAGTCTAAAATGGACTTTGGATGTTAGTCTTAGGCAATGCACCTAAACTTAGAATTTTCACCTCGCTAGTTGAGATTTGGAGTTATGACCCCCACTTATGGTAAACTAAAAATGTGCACGATTGTAACTTCAAAAATGAAGATTGATAGTGAGAAGGTGGCATCGATTGAATGGGAATCAGATTATTCTCCCAAACCTCAGAAATATGATTTGAAATATCTAAGGAAAGTCCAAGATTTAAATGATATAATCGAGGATTTTATGATGTCTGCTGAAAATTCAAAAAATTTGAAATTCAGATATTTCCTTCAGAGGATAAAATAGAGGGTCATAATGATATTTGAAAATAAAAGAGTATTAAGTATACCACCAACTTTTTCGTTCGCCAACCTGTATGAACAAAACCTAAATACAATCACAAGTAGGACAAAGAAAAAATCATTAAATAAGATTGTACATGGAGATTTTCTATTTCTCTTCCATAATCAATATGTTTAGACTAAAAATCCGTGAACCTGAATGTACAAAAGAGTTCTTAGACGATCTCAACAATCAATATCCAAGATTAGTCTAGTTGTATCCGATTATAACAAGTACGAAACTCACGATCTATCTTTCATGATGCGAATTCAACAAGAACGAGTCTTGCTTTTATTTTAATTTATAAGGACTTGAACTATCTAGATTGATTACGTGCTACTTATGCTATTCATATTATAAAGATAAACCAATATAATGCCTAAAATGAAAAACACAAGATACTAGAAGTTTTATTAACAAGAAAAACTTCACCTGTGGAAAAACTCTGGGTCCTCGTTCATCTTTGAACACCACACTGTATTGAACCAGTACAGACACTAGCCTACTATCAGACTTCGGACTGGAATGTAATTGAGACCTAATTAACCCTCCAAGCAATTCAGCCGTAGTCGTGTGTTTTACACCACTTGAACCTCGCAAGATTCCGTGCACTTGATTCCCTTAGCATACGTCCTTTACATCCTAAGAGTTACTACAACCAGAAGACTTTTGGTACCAATATGCCTCTAACAGACAAACATATTTGATTTCCTTTTTGACTTTTCCATAATTAGGTTTGGAAAATATGTTTGCAGTAGACAAATTCAAGCAAACCTCACAAATTTAAACACTTACACTCAATTATCTCAAAAGCTTGGATTGCTAACCACCTCTCAAGAACAATCCAAACAAACCAAAGAATACGAATCACGAAGTCTGAGATGAAGAGATTATTATGATTTCTATCTACCTCGTTCCTGATATGAGATTAAGAAAAACCTCAAAGATCAATAAGAACAAGATCATCCGGATTCAAAAACTATCAAGTAAAGTTTGTGCTTCACGAATCCCTAAGTTGAGTCTTCAAAATTGTAACTTAATTATGTTTCTCAGAGGAAACCTAGGTTATAGAGGATGAATCTAGCTTAGCAACTAGGACAGAAGAATGCCAGAATTGATAAATCCAGTTGCAAGAGTCTCTCTATTCATAGATTTTCAAGGCTCCATGTAGATTTGAATTTTAGCTAAGATATCTTGAGATCCAAGCAAACACTTTTTCAGTTTATACAAAATTCTTATTATCAATTGATGTAAGCATGTGAGAAGTCTTCCTTGAAATTACACATAAGGATATGCACTATGGTCCATGGTTCTGGAACCGTACATAATGATGGTTCGTAGTGGCTCAGTAGCCTTTGAAACAACAAGCACATAATGGTGTTCAATAACAGTCAAGTCTAATTAATGATCCACAACCATGAAGTATTTTATGAACAATTTTTCTTAGAAGATTCTAGGAGAATCATAGCAAATTCGAACATAAACATGTAGAATATTCGATTACTTATACTAAATTGGAACTGGACAAGCTTGGAAAGTTGGTTTGCAAACCTCTGACAATTCTCGAAATCAGGCCATTAGGGTTTGCAAACCTTGGAAGTTCACGAAATTCAGGCCACAAGGTTTGCAAACTTGGAAGTTTGTGAAAGTTAGTTGGTAGTAGTTTACAAAACGGGGTTTGTGAACCTACCTAATTTTCGAAATCTGATGTAAAAGGTTTACATACCTGGTTTGCGAACCTCTATAGTCTGTGGAATTCATATCGACCTTGGTAAAACGTACAAGTACGCTTACCTAGTGATTTGCTTCGGACTAGAAAATCAGATCTAGAAAAATAAAATCCTAACTCACTGTCGCAGGCATCGCGATTGCACTTAGCGTGTGCAACAAGCCTTTAAACCCCTACGTCGCCCTAGTGGCCGAGTTATAGTCTCGGGAGGGTTTACCAGAGATGTACCCACAAAACTTTACTCCATACCCTAAGTGGATGGAAGCATCTTGGTTGTAGGAGTTGAGGAACCAATCTGAGTAGATGGAAACATCTAAAGAGTCTATTCATAAAAGCACATAGCTCAGGTGTTAGAAATAACATGATAGTTTCACCGTATCTCGGAATCATCTTATTACTTTTGTTTTTATTTTTTACACAATTTTTATGTTGATGTCTGCTGGGTTGAAATAAGGTGATTGAGTTACTAAAAGAAAAAAAAAGTTGAAAAAAATAAAAGTTCAAAAATTGATGTGATTTTTAATGTTGTAGAAAAATTGGTAAGAAAGATTCGTTCAACTCGAACTTGTAAAGACTCGATTTTAGATTTAAATTTTAAGATTGAAAGAGAAACTATGTAGAAGATGATATCAATAATTTGAGAGATTGGGACTCGGGATTCCACCAATAAATTCATTCACGTGATGCATATATTTATTCTAAACAATTATACCTTTATTCTAATAAAAATATGGACTCTGATTCTTTGCCAAAAGTAGATTTTGAAAATTATGACTGTAAACCGAAAGCATGGGATATCAAAAGACTTAACCTAAGCATAACTCATCAATGAAATCACAACCATTCAATAAAAATCATAAAACGATTAATAATCAATGCAAAAAGTCATAAAAGAATTAAATATAATTACCACACGCATGAAATATGGCTTCCTCCGTCATCCCAGTGTTGGGATTTAGCTCTTCATGTCAAAAAATACACTCAAAAGATTTACTCATGGATCAAAAGTGTGTTTACAGTAGTGAAAAGGAGAAAAACAGTGAAACAATTGCTAAAAAGGTAAGTTTAGGTCACTGGAAGTATTTGGCAAGTAGTAATGAACAACGGCAAATATTTGCTGTTGTTGAATGTATGACTGCTTCTGCGACGCGGCTTCCGAGTCTTATGTTCTTCTTATTCTTTGCAGCAGCAGGTGAATATTCCTGCAACTACACCTGCACACTCTGTTCCGATTTTGAGCTCGACCAACCTCCAAAACTACTCGATAACCTAAGTGGATGGAAGCATCTTGGTTGTTAGATTTAAGTTTGGGGGTATGGGAGAAACTTTTTAGTTGCAATAAATAAACTCCAGAGCCTAGAAATTTATGCCTATTAAGGATAGCACTAACCAATCTAAGTGGATGGAAGCATCTTGGTTGTAGGAGTTGAGGAACCAATCTTAGTAGATGGAAACATCTAAAGAGTCTATTCATAAAAGCACAGAGCTCAGGTGTTAGAAATAACATGATAGTTTCACCGTATCTCGGAATCGTCTTATTACTTCTGTTTTTATTTTTTGCACAATTTTTATGTTGATGTATGTTGGGTTGAAATAGGTGATTGAGTTATTAAAAGAAAAAAAAAGTTGAAAAAAAAAAGAAAAAAAGAAAAGAAATTGAGGCCAGGCCATCAGACCAATCAGAGTAAATTCAATAAAATCGACCGCTGGTTCCCTTGTGTATACCACACGAGTTGATCTAGAATTAGGATTATCAACCACTGGTTCCCTTGTATATGCCAGATGTATTGATATTAATCCAGACCAGTATCTCAATCCATTAGGTCATAGGATTCATCTTGGCATTGACGTCCATTCGCAACCATCTACTTCTATTTCCATCTTCTTAATATATTCATGTGATTTGTTTGATTCCGGATATTGATGCCCATAGTGCGATTATCTGAGTAGAGCTTTGTCACTTATATATGAATTTTAGTATGCTTGAGTGCAAACTCGAGAACAACAATTGGAATTTCGCATCAGGGTACTTCTTCCTGTAATCAATGAGAGTATGCCAACTAAGGATATTCTTTAGTGCCTTCCAAGGTTTTGCGTAGATAGCTAGGGTCTGGAGTAAAGTTTTGTGGGTACATCTCTGGTAAACTCTCCCGAGACTATAACTCGGCCACTAGGGAAACGTAGGGGTTTAAAGGCTTGTTGCACACGCTAAGTGCAATCGCGATGCCTGCGACAGTGAGTTAGGGTTTTATTTTTATAGATTTGATTTGCTCGGGACTAGAAAATAATAAGTTTGGGGATATTTGATAGACGCATTTATGTGTCTATTTTGATATCGAATTTCTATATTATTAATACCCATTTTTGTACTTATTTTGGTATTTTATGTCTTTGTAGGTATTTTTGGAGAAATAAACATGCGCGGAGAAATTGGCTCGAAAAGTGGTATTTGGACTCTCCGAAGAAAATTACTGAAGACACCCCTCAAATGGATAAGGGGCACACAGTGGATAAGGGGTAACCCACCGTTATTTGCACCCCAATCTACTATTTGCACCCAAAGTGCTATTCACACCCCCATCAGAGGATAAGGGACTCCATCTTTAACCGTTTAAATATTTAAATTTGGCAGGAAAGTAAACTTCACTTCTGCCTAATTCTGTTCGAATTTGAGGAGAGATTTAGCGAGATTCAATGGCGGGATTGTGTTGGGTTGGACTTGTATGAGATAAACAGAGTTAGATTGGGCCTTTACATCGATTCAATTGGGACGGATTATTGATTTTCGGCAAAACAGGGAGAAATATCTACGGGATTGGTTGTGGATTAATTTGGAAGAATTCTGGAAGAGTTAAACACGGGAATATGGTTGATTACCTTATTTATAATAAGTAGTTGACGTATTCCGTAACTAAAAGAGGGATCAAATTTTCGTATATTTGGAAGCTACCTAAAACAGGGAAGAGAAGAGTTTATCAGGAAGTACGTGGATAGAAGAAAGATTCTTGGGATTTTATGGTTTGATTGGATGTTTCGTAAAGATGATGAGAAGATAACTACCAAATTTACAGAGTTCGAACAGCCAGGAACGCGTGAAAAGAAGTAAGAAAATCCGAGTCTTGAGGTGAAATAAATATGAAGATTTCTCGGGATTTAATAGCCCTGTTATGTGTATAAATAGAGAGGAAAGTCACAGAGGTCAGGATCGAGAATTGGGGGGAGGTTATCGAGTAGTTTTGTAGGTTGGGTCGAGCTCAAAATTGGAACAGAGAGTGCAGGTGGAGTTGCAAGAATATTCACCTGCTGCTGCAAAGAATAAGAAGAACATAAGACTCAGAAGCCGCGTCGCAGAAGCAGTCGTACATTCAACAACAGCAAATATTTGTCGTTGTTCATTACTACTTGCCAAATACTTCCAGCGACCTAAACTTACCTTTTTAGGAATTGTTTCACTGTTTTTCTCCTATTCACTACTCTAAACACACTTTTGATCCATGAATAAATATTTTGAGTGTGTTTTTGACATGAGGAGCTAAATCTCAACACTGGGATGATGTAGGAAGCCATATTTCATGCGTGTGGTAATTATATTTAATTCTTTTATGACTTTTTGCATTGATTATTAATCGTTTTATGATTTTTATTGAATGGTTGTGATTTCATTGATGGGTTATGCTTAGGTTAAGTCTTTTGATATCCCATGCTTTCGGTTTACAACCATTATTTTCAAAATATACTTTTGGCAAAGAATCAGAGTCCATATTTTTATTATTTGAGCTATAATTGTTTAGAATAAATATATGAATCACGTGAATGAATTTATTGGTGGAATCCCGAGTCCCAATCTCTCAAATTATTGATATCATCTTCTACATAGTTTCTCTTTCAATCTTAAAATTTAAATCTAAAATCGAGTCTTTACAAGTTCGAGCTGAACGAATCTTTCTTAACATTTTTTCTACAACATTAAAAATCACATCAATTTTTGAACTTTTATTTTTTTGAACTTTTTTTTCTTTTAGTAACTCAATCACCATATTTCAACCCAGCAGACATCAACATAAAAATTGTGTAAAAAATAAAAACAGAAGTAATAAGATGATTCCGAGATACGGTGAAACTATCATGTTATTTCTAACACCTGAGCTCTGTGCTTTTATGAATAGACTCTTTAGATGTTTCCATCTACTCAGATTGGTTCCTCAACTCCTACAACCAAGATGCTTTCATCCACTTAGATTGGTTAGTGCTATCCTTAATAGGCATAAATTTCTAGGCTCTGGAGTTTATTTATTGCAACTAAAAAGTTTCTCCCATACCCCCAAACTTAAATCTAACATTGTCCTCAATGTTCTAAAAGTAAAATTAAAAACATGAACAAGGAGAAACTGTTACCATTTGAAGCAAAAGAGAGTTAAGGAAAGATATTACCGTGTCGCATGAGCATGGGTTACCTCCCAAGAAGTTCTAAGTTTAAATTCTTCAGTCAGACGTCATATATACCACAAAATGGCTAGTTACCTTTCAAATCATATATCAATTGTCGAAACAACTGTGGATCAACAAAACCAAATAAGACTTCCACAATTATGAGACAACTGCACCAGATTAGAAAAATGAACATACATACAACTTGATCTAAAATTTCTTGCAAGACAACTGGGTTTTTCTACGGCGCCCACTTGGGATTCATATGAGTGTCTTGAGAATTATATTCATTCGAACAATGGGTCTTTAATGGACGGATTTCCTCCTGGACAGTATTAGGAGGATCAGGTTGCAGAGTCGGAAGAGACTCAGGTAATACTTCAGGAGCACTAGGATCGAGTCCCAAGTTAGGGACTTCTAATGGGGATACTTGACCATCACTACCCCCAGACTTAGAATTTTTAGTGTCTCTAGATAGACTAATCACAATATTCCTAATTTTTAAAACCATCAGGTTCCTGAAAAAGGTCAATTGCTTTCTCTAAGTTGTAATCAGGCGGTTCATCCTCTAAATGCATTTGAGGCATACAAGTTGTAGGACTTATATGTTTCATTTCCTTATTGTCTTGAAGCATGATTTCTGGCCTACTCTCCTGATCAGAAGCTATAATCATAGGGAAAGTTTCATATGGGCCTAAAAATGCATATTTAGGGTCCAACTTAGGAGTCTCTTCTAAACAAGGGATTAAGGTAGACTCAAAATCTAGTAATGGTTCGAACCTAGCTTTCCATCAATATCTAACACAGGAACATAATCCAACAAAGCATTTACTTATTCAATGTTGTTATCTTCGTCGAAATCCATGCTAAAATGGGCTAGACAACTCTCTAATGGATCTTCCGATATGATGTTTGGTAATGACTCCTGAATTAAGGTTCCTATCATGTTCACCTCTTCAATGCACGTGTCATCTAGCTCAGAATGTAGCTTATTGACATTAAAAATATTCAACTCAATAGTCATATTACCAAAAGATAGATTCATAATACCATTTCGACAGTTTATGATCGCATTAGACGTAGCTAAAAATGGGCGACCTAAAATCACAGGTATCTGGTTCTCTGGGTCAGGGACAGGTTGGGTATCTAGACCATGAAATGCACAGGATAAATAAACTTGTCGACCTCAATAAGAACATCTTCTATCACACCACGAGGAATTTTAACAGACCTATCAGCTAACTGCAGTGTTATCTTGGTAGGTTTCAATTCACCAAGTGTAGATGGTGGATTTTCGACAAGTTCTAAAATCGTAAAATCTTAATTATACGAAGCTCTGATCCAGCAATCAGACGTGAGTATTGAGACATGGGTCTCTCATCGAATTATCAATGGAGAGTACTTTCTCTCAGAGTACATGTAGATATGTAGTCTCACGACTGGACAACGACATATCTCATGAATACTGAACACTTTCAGTGATTATTTCTATATAGTATCACGAGATGGAGGGAACCTAGACAGATTGCTCTGCTAGTATAGAGCGATAACGTCTTTAGGAACAAACAACGAGTTTACCCTGACTATATAAAGGATATGACTTACCGACAAGCTCATATCGGGATAATTAATGCTCCTAGACAGCTTGCTCTGCTAGTATAGAGCCACAAAGTTAATTATTCCTAATTAAGATTAATTCTGTCGTGACATTCACTACTGAATTCCCAGAATAATCTATTATTGCTCCTATTCCATGGTCGAATCCACGACTGGTCCCATGGAATGGAAATAACAATTGCTCCTACTCCTTGGTCGAATCCACGACTGGTCCCATGGAATGGCAATAAACAATTGTTTTGATCCTATGATCGAATCCACAGCTTGATCTCATAGAATAACAATAACTATATTATCTCATTACTCCGATTTCAAGATCGAATCCACAACTGGTCTCATAAATGGTAATAGATAAATCTTAATTACTCCGATTCTATGGTCGAATTTACGATCCCATGGAATGGTAATGCTCACTTTATTATTCTGAATTCGTAGTCGAATCCTCAGCTGATCCTATGAATTAATAATAAACATCTTATTGCTCAGTTTTGTCAATTATTCTCCACCGAATTCCACAATTAGTAATAAATAATCAACAACCGGGGGTCTGAGCTACCTCTAAGTAAGCCTCGATTCAAATGGTGAAGGTGTATTGAACGACGATACACTAACAGTCACCGCACGAACGAGTATATTTCAAAAATACAACGAAACGATGAACCTATGCAAAATAGGGAAGAAAATAATAAATAATTAAAAAATATTGACCGGGGTGCTGGGAGCACGGACACACAACCGACCGACCGTGTCGTGGTCAATCCCACACCAGTTTTATAATTTTAATGCATTTTTATTATTTTCCATGATTTGATGAAAATTCTCTCATTTTATCAAATCTCCTTCGTCTCGAGGAAACTCCTCGGTTTCATGGTACTTCCATAAATCCATAAAAAATAATTTAAAATTAAGGAAAGGAGTGTGGGGCGTGACATTGGCCAACCGGCCATGCCTTGTCCCAACCGGCCCCACACCCCACGGTTCCTTATTATTTTATTATTTTTATTATTATTTCTCTAGTTTCATGAAAAAACTCCTTGATTTCATGGTATTTTGCACAAATCATCAAATAATAATAATAAAATAAAATAAATTATGAAAACTTATGGGACAAGGCCTTGGCCGGCCGTCCATGCCCTAGCCGGTCCAACACGCCCCTTTGTTTTATTATTTTATTATTAGTTTTCCTTGAATTCATCAAATTCCTTGATTTCATGGTATTTCTCTCAAATTAGGAAAAATTCCCTCAAATCATCAAAAATACCTAAAAAATATTAAAAAATTATGAAAAACTCGTGGGACGGGTCCATAGCCGGTCGACCATGCCTCCATGGTCCCACACGCCCTTGTTTTATTATTTTAATATTTTTTGCTTCCCTGAACTCATGAAAACTCCTTCAATTCATGGAAACTCCCTAAATTCATCAAATTTCTCAAAATTCATGAATTCTTCATAAAATCATCAAAATATTACAAAATTAAGGAAAAGGCACCACGGGATCGTGGTCATGACCGGCCGACCATGCCTTGAACAGCCGGTCGCACGCCTCCTCATTCCTTATTTTATAATTATTTTTCATCATCTCATGGTGTTTTCCTCAGTTTCGTCGAAACCCTAATTTTGGCATATTTTCTCGAATGGATGCTCAATTGCACGCCAGAAAATATCAAAATTCTTAGGACTGAGACGCGGGCGTCTTGGGGACACGAGCACGCTATCTTGACCGACCAAGATTGGCTATTTGGCTCACGGAAGCCGGTCCCATCAATTTTCACAGTTTTAACCTAATTTGCACAATTGCTCGTATGAGGTCCAAAATTCTCCCAAACACTTTGGATTTTCATGAAGTGATCGTCAGGAGGTCACGGGACAACCCAAGGCCGGTTTCATGACTCCATGGTCGGTCCCTCGCCTCGTCATAATTAATTAGGTTTTCTCACCTAAGGCTCAGACGAGCATTTCTGAATAAATGATTAAGCCGGCATTTAATCATTCTTCCACCAACAAATCGTCAACTCTTCAGGAGTTCTTCGTATTTTCTCACGTGAGCATATGGACACTACATGGTTGATCCACGGTCCCATGTAGTCGCTCCTTCCTTCGTCCCATGGTTGAAATTCTGACGAACCGAATTGATCATCAATTGATCAAATTAGGGTTTCTAAATCCAAGGATCATCATTCCAGATTCCAACCTTAATAATTTTATGATGACCTCATGGTCATTAATTTTATTAATTATGCTTGGTTCAACGACCAGTATTCTAATTAATATTTTTGGTACGCTGCCAATAATCCATCAGATGAGCAACACATGCTCAGACGATCAAATATTCAACAATTCATCCCATGAGCAGCACTTGCTCAGATGATAAATAATTGTTCAAACCAAGGAATATTGGTTCAACAATCAATATTCAACGATCCACCGAATGATCAATACTTGCTAACTTCATCGTAAGAACTATACCTCTGTCTCATGACATGTTCAATTCATGAGTTTCAGAACATCATGTTCGACACTCAGCAACTACATGGACTCATCGTCCCATCAAACCATGAAGTCATCAATTGACTAACAAACCACGAGACGTCAATCGTGTCACTTGAGGGGATATCAATTAGGTTTTTGGTCTGGCGGTCTACGGCACGTGTGTTCAAACACACGATGGAATGTGAGCAAGTCGTGCAATCAGTTGAAGGAATTCACGAGGTAGTGGGTGGAAAATAGACCAAGTCTCTACACGTTGAGTAACTGGTTTCAAACACGATCTCCACGTCCCCACTCCTCGATTCCATCAACTGTCACACTTCATGGAATCATGGTGTCTAAAATTCCAGCAATATAAATAAGTTTCTGAATCATGATTGAATCATCATCATCAGTATCGTCAATCTCACGTCAAACTGACAACACGAGATCATCAACTCATCAATTGAGCAACTACTCTCAATTGAGCAATTTCAATCAGTCAGAGCTTATCGTATTCATAATTTATACACCCACAATCTTTGATTAACATTGATTCTACACATTTCTCAGCTTCCCTCCTACAGATCAACCCATCCTCTCTTGTGACCGAATTTACTCCGGAACGGTCATTGTCTTGATTTAGGCCGGAGTACTACAGATTGATCTCTCGAATCTAAAGCACCCCTTTGCAGCGGTGCATATGTGTGAAGTTTAACATTTCGCTCGGTTCGAGGAGTCTCCTCCGTACGGTCGTCTCCTCAATCCCTTAAAAACCATCAAATCGTTTTTCCCCATCTACAGATTGGAGACCACTGTGGGAGATCATTCTCTCGGTTGCAATATCAATTCGGAAGGATGGTCGGTCTTAGGTATGGTTCAGTTACCAATCCGGGTTCAACACCCAACTCTAACATTGAAAGTCCTAGTGGTACTACCAGCAAGTACTACTCCTATTAACGTTGCAGGCTCTAGTGGTAGAGCTAATACCACTCCTCCGGCCAGCAATATCACGTCACATGTTACTATCACTCTTCCAAGAACTGGTGCTCAAGAGATCGCCCCTGCAAGTGACGACACTGGCGCCATCAATAATCCACTCTTCGGTTGGTCTCCTGAAGAAACCAGAGGAAATCAACTTGATCTCATGAAGGTTCAGACTGACGTGGCTGCAACACAGAAAGAGTTGTATGCTTATCTCAAAACTCTCACAGACAAGTTTGCGTCTGAACGAACTCAGCCTCAGCGCGAAAAAGGAGAATCTAAAGAAACATCTTCAACTGCTGATCCCGAAATCTCTCCAATCCATGTTGTACAAGATGAAGAATTCCGCAAAGCTGCAGATGACTCTCCAGCAAAGGAACTTGCAGACTTCATCGCTCGTGAGGACCTGGAACGCTTCATGGAGGATCGAGGAAAGACAAAACATCATCTTTTCATCGTTATCAACCTTCATACCCTGTTGCTACGCAAATAATTTCTTTCCCGAAGGGCTACACTTCCCCAACGTTCGCACTATATAACAGAACATGGAGCGCTCGAGAACACGTCTCTCGATCCCTGGAGGCACTAGGAGAGCATGAACAAAACGAAATGATCCCAATCTACAGAGCATTTCTCTGCGACTCCAGACTCTCTCAGAAATTCATGAAGCATCCAAACGATCAGGGACTACTAAACGTGCTTTGTTGAGCAAAGTATACAAGGTCGAGGAACCTTGGAGCAGTCGATGCCTAATCAAAAAACAATACAATGTCCAACCTTCCATGAACGTTATTGCTCAAGCAAAAGGAAAGCTCCTGCTCAAACATGAGACATCCAACACCTCATCCTACAAAATCATAAAGAAAGGATAACCAATCTTACACAAACCTCGATCCGGCATTAACGAACGGGGAGATGATCGGACATACTCAAACTTATCATGAAGCAGTGATCGAGTTACTAGAAGTTTGGGTTCAAAAATGAAGAAACCCAGGTACTGTCACCTTCATAGATTCATCAAATCATCCAAAAAGTAACTGCAATATTTTGAAGCAAATTTTCAAAGAGAAGGTTGATCCATAATAGATTCAACAAGGGACTGAAGGAGTACACAAGAGTCCTCTCCCAATCAGAAGCTTCACACTCTCTCTGAACAACCTATCAAAGAGGCAGTTCAATCCTGGTCGAACATAAATTGCTCTATCTGTCGAAGGAACGAAGGAGAGACATGTTCACAACACTGAACACATCATGTCAAGAAGTCCATTCTGAAAATACTTCTTGAGCCTCCATCCACGGACCAAGAGGTGTACGACTGGGGACTGCTTACCACAGTCAATCTCAGAAGAAACGAATTGGGAAGAACGTTGATCGATGCTGACACTGCCATCAACAACATTCCACTGAAAACCATCGGATCCACATGCATCACTCGACAAGAAGATACTCATGCTCCATCTCAATCAGAGACCTTGAAGGAGCGCTCGGAAATACTTATGGCTACATCATTCTCAAAGTGAACATAAGTTCAACTTGGACAGAAACCAAGTTTCACATAATCAGGAAGATCCAGGATATGACACGTCCTTCAGAAGAGCTTGGATCCACGCTGAAAAGATGGGTACTTACAAAGCGCCTTTGGTTACATATCTCTCCAACAAAGAAAGTTTTTATCCAGAAGATTTGACGGACATTCCATCATCAGAGCACTTGGAGGAATTTCGAACTTTGACGAGATTGAAGCAAGAACCTTCAAAAGATGCATAGACATTCATCAAGAGGTTCCACACTCAGGCAAGTCTCATTCCTCCTGTGTCTACGTCATTTATTTCCTCACATGTTATGTAGCATGGGGATTTAATTCTGCTAGCAACTCTGCAAGACGTTACGAATGGTAACTTCACCGCATTAGTATTTTACCAAGTGGTTGAATCTGACATTTCTCTGAATCGATCACTGAGACGTTCATTACTGAGATGATGTCCAAACATGGCAAAGAACACTTTGGGATTTTCTACATATCCTTGCAGGAGCGTCCATGTGTGCCACAAAATTAGAAAGCTCTGACTTATGCACAAGTGTTGAATCCCACTGCTGCAACGAAAGGAATGTTGAATCAACAGGAGAAAGTCGGGGGCCAGCCGATCAAACTAAGACATGCTCAAGGGGTATGACGCTTTAATGCTCAATCATCTAAAAAGCCTTCAAAATTGTACTCCCAATCAAAGAGTACACCTCCGATAATGGCGCCTCTGGATTCAACACAAATATCTCGACACTGATTCAACACCAGCACGACACTACATTCGATAAGTCTTCATTATCTCATTATAAGACTTCTGAAGCAGATACAACATCATTCACACATGAATGTTACCAACTCCTTCAACATACACTGGGAAACCTGAGGTGATTCCGTGAAACTTCATCGACGGGACTTCTCTACATCACAAAACCCTACATGACTGAGGAACTTGTTCCCTTCACTGATCTAGAACGGAGATTTCTGCTGCTATCTTCCACAACAACGTGGATTCACTTACAAAGCCGATTCACGATACAATCATGCTTTCAAGAGCACTCAGGTTGAACTCCCAGTATACCGGATTCTCAACTCACTAACTAGTTCGTGAACGTAAAAGGCTCACTGGATGAAGGAACAAAAATTATATCTATAATCATAGTTCTAGCCTTTTCGGTCTTTAGAGCAACTTCAACCATGGTATCAACATCAACAATAATCTCTAGAGGAACACCATCCATGATCTTAGCATCGACAAGGATATCTGGAGAATAATAATTCATGGTCTCAGCACCAACAACGGTCTCAGGAGCAACATCCTCATGACAAGGCTCCATCAACTAACCATTCTCTGAAGTATTGATCGAGAAAACGGACTTCTCGAAGCACTAGTGATTCATATCAAGGCGTGTAGACATGAAATATGCTCACATGAAAGTCTTTCTGAAGATTGCACGATGGGCGGGCACAAAACCAAAGTCTTCTACAAGATGTTCTCATCACCTCTACAAATGAGATACAACATACTTCAGCAAATGGGTTTACAAAAACGTACCAACGAGTGAGGAATGAGACGATACTTCCTCAACAAAATATATGTCTCTTATACAACCTACCAAAAGGGCGCATCAATTGGACGCACGAGCTGAAAGATATGGCCTTTACCGTCAGGTCTACGAAATCGGAAAAATTTGTACGGGATTAAAAATTACAAATGTGCACGCTTCGTTGGATTACCTCTACAACTCCAAATTGAGTGATTCTTGTCTCATGGGATAACTCAGTCTCTTAGCTTCAAAAGTTGGGGTCAAGCATCAAATTCCGACGTCGTATGAGGTTCCTACATCTTCCAGAGCGTACAATATGCAAGCAACAATTCTTAGACGGTATTCATGACTTCCACAGTCAATCGGTGTCCACCAGGTCTTTCCACTAAGTACTTCATCAAGGTACCTCCAACTCCGCTCATCTAGGTCTTTACATCAATTTTTCTACCTGGGTCCTCTATCCAAGTCTTTCCAGAAGAAGAGAAAACGAAGAGGAGAGATCTAACCAAAATACTGGGGACTGACGATTCACCGATCATGACGACCAGTTTCACAGTCCAAGACTCGTGGCACCAGACTCTCATGTGCTAATCGTTCATCATAAAATTAATGCTACCATCGGGACATGAAACCGTGGTCATTACATCATACCCTCTCAAGAGCAACCTCAGCTATGGTCCCATGACCAGAGTTTCAGAAGCGATGTTTCTACGACTGACAAAAGCAAGATGGCGCTGCAAGCACCATGATCATGTATCAATCAAGGGGTCCTGATGTCAAACGAATCAACGACATTAAAATCCTTCACCAACCGTTCAAGACACAAAAGAATGGTCTAAGAACACAACATGAGTGTTTTACAGCAAGCTCGGCTGAGATGATTTTACACTGTCCTGTACAAACCGACGAGCTGGGAGCAATTTCTGAAGAATCGAGGGATGGGTCATATACCATTCTCTTCATATGAAGGTCCTTTACAAGATATCCAAAATTCAAAACAATTGGAGAAACGAGCAAAGAGTTGTGGCCAAAACATTGGACCACATGCCAGCTGAAAATTTTCTGAAGGTCTCCTGGAAGTTTACTGTTTTGTCGATTTCACATCCTAAACATGTTCGGAACTCAAAAGGATTCGTTGTGAAGGTTTGGGAATTTCCTGGGCATGAGGATACATGGGTCGACCACGAAAATCCGACATCGAACGAAGATTCTACAACAATTTCAACGAAGACCTAACTTTTGAATTTTCTGATGACGAAATTCTTCATTCATCCAATCAAGAGCTACACCATCAACACAAAGCCGAACTTCATCTTCAGCCGATAGTCTCACTTGCTGAAGTCGGCGGTGCTTCTGCTAATGAGGGACGACTCTCGGATGATCGAGAGACATACAATATGTCAGCTTCCAGTGTCTCTGAAAGCTTGATTTTTCTTAGTATGAGCATCCGCAGAAGTCTTCATCTTTGACTTGATATTTTTGGAGCGCTCCACGGAAGATCCCGAAGAGTGGATGTAACCAGATGTCACCACTATCTGAGGCGCAATGCATGGAGTCATGGATATACCAATAACAAACACGCAACAAAAATGGTAATCCTCAACTCTTACTTACTTACGGTTTCAAGAACCTAGTGATAATAACGTAAAAACCTCGAAAAACTTGCTCGCTTCTTCAAACTTGCCAAGACGAGCAAAATTCATTATTTAAAGTCAACACCTGACTTTGCGTGAAACGATGAATAATTCACATAACCTTTCATGTGAACATTCGCTGATTTTCCACATGTGTGCATACACTATAAAATCACAAAACTCATATATACATTATTTCATCACGTATACAATTGCTTACTTTCAACAATTGCTCAAAAATCATGACTTGATTTTCATAAAGCCGTGAACAACCCACGTAAATTTTACTATGTGAACACTCACTGATCTTCAAAAATTGTACAGACGTCCATTCTACAATTGTGAAAACTCACATATAGACATTATTTCACCATGTATAATTGTCTACTTTCAACAGTTGTTCAAAATCAAAACATTGATTTTAAAAAATATATATATTCAACGTGAAACTCACGTAAATTTGAAAAATATATCTATATATTTTTGCTCCCTCGCACGAGCATCTGTCTTTGAAGCGAGAGTATATTTTCAAAGATTTCCGAAAGCTCGAAGATAAAAATTTTCATGAAGGCTCATAAACAAAATTTTATTACTAACAGACGCACGTCTATCAAAAAAAAAAAAACTTTTCTCTCGTACGAGCATCCACCTTTGAAACGAGAGTTTATTCCACTTTGTGAAATGTCACATATTTAAAAATATAGAATTCCGGTTTTCGTGAAAGCTCATAGACGAATTTTATATCATTAGACTTAGGTCTATTTTGTTTGTTCCTTAAACTAACGAACGAACGAGCGTCTATTCATAAAACAAGGATTTCCTTATTGGGCCCGGCCCGCGAATCCTAACCGACCACGGACTCGTCGTCCAAACCAGCGGTTCAACACCAATTTATGCTCATCAAACGACGCTCCAATCATGACATTGAAGCCTTAATCAATTCGTGGTTTGCTTATGCTCTCTAAATCTGGTAACGTCTCAACTTACGACTAAGTTCAATTACTGGTATTATTATTTATGGCCGGAAAATTACCATTTAATGCTGACTGAGGAACACAGCTTTCCTCAGTAAGCAGGGGACTTAATGTAGATGGTGGATTTTCGACAAGGGCTGAAATCGTAAACTCATAATTATACGAAGCTCTGATCCAGCAATCAGACGTGAGTATCGAGACACGGGTCTCTCATTGAATTCTCAATGGAGAGTACTTTATTTCAGAGTACATGTAGATATGTAGTCTCACTATTGGACAACGACATATCTCATGAATACTGAACACTTTCAGTGATTATTTATGTATAATATCACGAGATGGACGGCTCCTAGATAGCTTGCTCTGCTAGTATAGAGCGATAACGTCTTCAGGAACAAACAACGAGTTTACCCTGACTATATAAAGGATATGACTTACCGACAAGCTCATATCGGGATAATTAATGCTCCTAGACAGCTTGCTCTGCTAGTATAGAGCCACAAAGTTAATTATTCCTAATTAAGATTAATTCTGCCATGACATTCACTACTGAATTCCCAGAATAATCTATTATTGTTCCTATTCCATGGTTGAATCCACGACTAGTCCCATGGAATGGCAATAACAATTGCTCCTATTCCTTGGTCGAATCCACGGCTGGTCCCATGGAATGGCAATAAACAATTGTTTTGATCCTATGATCGAATCCACAGCTTGATCTCATAGAATACCAATAACTATATTATCTCATTACTCCGATTTCATGATCGAATCCACAACTTGTCTCATAAATGGTAATAGATAAATCTTAATTACTCAGATTCTATGGTCGAATCTACGATTCCATGGAATGGTAATGTTCACTTTATTATTCTGAATTCGTAGTCGAATCCTTAGCTGATCCTATGAATTAATAATAAACATCTTATTGCTCAGTTTTGTGAATTATTCTCCACCGAATTCCACAATTAGTAATAAATAATCAACAACCGGGCGTCTGAGCTACCTCTAAGTAAGCCCCGATTCAAATGGTGAAGGTGTATTCAACGACGATACACTAACAGTCACCGCACGAACGAGTATTTCAAAAATACAACGAAACGATGAACCTATGCAAAATAGGGAAGAAAATAATAAATAATTAAAAAATATTGACCAGGGTGCTGGGAGCACGGACACACAACCGACCGACCGTGTCGTGGTCAATCCCATGTCAGTTTTATATTTTTAATGCATTTTTATTATTTTCCATGATTTGATGAAAATTCTCTCATTCTCTCATTTTATCATAAAAAATAATATAAAATTAAGGAAAGGAGTGTGGGGCGTGACCATTGGCCAACCGGCCATGCCTTGGTCCCAACCGGCCCCACACCCATGGTTCCTTATTATTTTATTATTTTTATTATTATTTCTCTAATTCCATGAAAAAACTCCTTGATTTCATGGTATTTTGCACAAATCATCAAATAATAATAATAAAATAAAATAAATTATGAAAACTTGTGGGACCGGGCCTATGCCCTAGCCGGTCCCACACGCCCCTTTGTTTTATTATTTTATTATTAGTTTTCCTTGAATTCATCAAATTCCTTGATTTCATGGTATTTATCTCAAATTAGGAAAAATTCCCTCAAATCATCAAAAATACCTAAAAAATATTAAAAAATTATGAAAAACTCGTGGGACCAGTCCATAGCCGGTTGGCCATGCCTCCATGGTCCCACACGCCCTTGTTTTATTATTTTAATATTTTTTGCTTCCCTCAACTCATGAAAAATCCTTCAATTCATGGAAACTCCCTAAATTCATCAAATTTCTCAAAATTCATGAATTTTTCATAAAATCATCAAAATATTATAAAATTAAGGAAAAGACACCACGAGACCGTGGTCACGACCGGCCGACCATGCCTTGAACAGCCGGTCGCACGCCTCCTCATTCCTTATTTTATAATTATTTTTCATCATCTCATGGTGTTTTCCTCAGTTTCGTCGAAACCCTAATTTTGGCATATTTTCTCGAATGGATGCTCAATGGCACGCCAGAAAATATCAAAATTCTCAGGACTGAGATGCGGACTCCTTGGGGACGCGAGCACGCTATCTTGACCGACCAAGATTGGCTCTTTGGCTCACGGAATCCGGTCCCATCAATTTTCACAGTTTTGACCTAATTTGCACAATTGCTCGTATTAGGTCCAAAACTCTCCCAAACACTTTGGATTTTCATGAAGTGATCGTCAGGAGGTCACGGGACAACCCAGGGCCGGTTTCATGACTCCATGGTCGGTCCCTCGCCTCATCATAATTAATTAGGTTTTCTCACCTAAGGCTCAGACGAGCATTTCTGAATAAATGATTAAGCCAGCATTTAATCATTCTTCCACCAACAAATCGTCAACTCTTCAGGAGTTCTTCGTATTTGCTCACGTGAGCATATGGACACTACATGGTTGATCCACGGTCCCATGTAGTCGCTCCCTCGTTCGTCCCATGGTTGAAATTCTGACGAACCATGAATTGATCATCAATTGATCAAATTAGGGTTTCTGAATCCAAGGATCATCATTCCAGATTCCAACCTTAATAATTTTACGACTACCTCATGGTCTTTAATTTTATTAATTATGCTCGGTTCAACGAACAGTATTCTAATTAATATTTTTGGTGCGCTGCCAATAATCCATCAGATGAGCAACACATGCTCAGACGATCAAATATTCAACAATTCATCACATGAGCAACACTTGCTCAGATGATAAATATTTGTTCAAACCAAGGAATATTGGTTCAACAATCAATATTAAACGATCCACCAAATGAGCAATACTTGCTTATTTCATCGTAATAACTATACCTATGTCTCATGACATGTTCAATTCATGAGTTTCAGAACAACATGTTCGACACTCAGCAACTACATGGACTCATCGTCCCATCAAACCACGAAGTCATCAATTGACTAACAAACCACGAGACGTCAATCGTGTCACTTGGGGGGATATCAATTAGGGTTTTGTTCTGGAGGTCTACGGCACGTGTGTTCAAACACACGATGGAGTGTGAGCAAGTCGTGCAATCAGTTGAAGGAATTCACGAGGTAGTGGATGGAAAATCGACCAAGTCTCTACATGTTGAGTAACTGGTTTCAAACACGATCTCCACGTCCCCACTCCTCGATTCCATCAACTGTCACACTTCATGGAATCATGGTGTCTAAAATTCCAGCAATATAAATAAGTTTCTGAATCATGATTGAATCATCATCATCAGTATCGTCAATCTCACGTCAAACTGACAACACGAGATCATCAACTCATCAATTGAGCAACTACTCTCAATTGAGCAATTTCAATCAGTCAGAGCTTATCGTATTCATAATTTATACACCCACAATCTTTGATTAACATTGATTCTACACATTTCTCAGCTTCCCTCCTACAGATCAACCCATCCTCTCTTGTGACCGAATTTACTCCGGAACGGTCATTGTCTTGATTTAGGCCGGAGTACTACAGATTGATCTCTCGAATCTAAAACACCCCCTTTGCAGCGGTGCATCTGTGTGAGGTTTAAAATTTTGCTCGGTTCGAGGAGTCTTCTCCGTACGGTCGTCTTCTCAATCCCTTAAAAACCAGCAAATCGTTTTTCCCCATCTACACCAAGTCCTAGCTGTAAGTACACATGGTACGGAAGTAAGTTTACACTAGCTCCTAAGTCCAGTAAAGCTTTTTCTACTCGATGTTTTCCTATCGTGTAAGTAATGGTAAGTACACCTGGGTCTTTATACTTAGGAGTTGTGGGGTTCTGAATGATCGAACTTACATGACTAGCTAAAAAGGTTTTTTTAGGGATACTAAGCTTTCGCTTTCGCGTACACATATCCTTGAGGAACCTGGCATAAGACGACAGTTGCCTAATTGCTTCTAACAATGGAAGGTTTATGGTAACTTTCTTAAAAACCTCAATTATGTCATTTAAGTTGGATTCACTCTTTCTTGGTACTAATAGTTGTGGAAATGGGGATCTAGGCACAAAATAGGGCCTCTCAGGAACCGAATTGGCATCCTCAGAAACTTTATCAGTCTCCTCAGCTATGGATGGCCCTGAGGGGTGAACTATAGTATGCTCACTATATGGCATGGTTACCTTATTGTCTACAACTCTACCACTCCTAAGGGTTCTAATTGAATTCAACTGATGTGATGGTTTTGCACCTACTTCATGAACTCCTCTAGGGTTAGGTTGTGTTTGACTAGGAAACCTATTTTTTTCTCTCAAAAATTCATTTATTAAACCAACCTGGGTTTTTAAATCGGAAATAGCCTGAGAGTTAGCATGGACCAGCTTTTTATTTTCTTCTAAAGCCTGTACCATTGATTGATAAAATGATGTATTTTGTTGGGTTAAAACGGCAAGAGATTCCTCAAGACTTAAAATTTTCTTATCGTACTGATTCTGAAACTGAGTTGGTCCTGAAGGATTCTTAGTATAGCCAAAACCTGTGTACGATCAGAATCTCACAGCAATAATATTTTAGCAAAATTATCAACAACACAACACAACAGTGTCGCAGAACAATTTCAGAAAGGATATAATAAACGACATCAGCTAAAATCATGAGAAAGATGTGATGATCCTACGAGAATTAGAGAATTTGCGAGATTAACATTTGTAAGGTTGCAAGAATCTCGCAAGCCATATCCGAAAATAAAAGACAGATTAGCTGTCATCCACTATGTATTTTCCTATAAATAGTCGTTCAACTGAGAAGAGGAGAGAGAGATCTTTTTGAGTAAGAAACAAGTAAATCGGAGAGAGAAAGTCTAGAGCAGAGGTCATTCTTGATTCCTTTATATTTTCTTGTAAGAATATTCAAAGATTGATCAATAAAATTAAGAGTATAAATCTAAAAATGAGTTGAGTAATAATGAAATCATATGAGGGGTGTAGTGTAGGATTTCCTGCAACTACATAATGGCGCTAGAAACAGGGAACATATTGAAGATTATTGTAGAAAAATTGAAGATTAATATTGAGATTTGTGAAGATTTAGAGTGATTGATTAAGAATTTTACATAATTTCTTGCAATTTGTTAACATTGAAGAAATGGCTAGAAGAAGAAATACATCTGAACAACCGACTACTGTTAGAAGAAGCAAGAGAATTGCTGGGAGAGAAAGAAGTGAAATGGGAGAATCTACTAGAATGAGAAGTAATAGAGAAAATAAAATTCAACCACCAATTCAACAAACACTAGTACAAGGGAGGAATACAGATTATGATAGGGTGAGTATACACACTTGACAATCAGATTCGGCAGAAGAAGTAGAAGAAGAGCAACAAAACAGAAACCATAGACAGGTAGAGAGAAATCAAGAAGCAGATGAAGGAATAATTCATGGAGATGAGGAAATTGGAGCGTTAGAAACGTTGAGACGAAGAATACATGAAGAAAGAAGAGCTGAAGCAGAAGAACGTGCAAATCTAACAAGGCAAAATCACGAATTGAGGATGGAAAATATAAGACTACAAAATAGAAGATCAAGAAGTATTACAAAATCATATTCAAGACCGACTAGAAGAGAAATGAGGCGAAACTCACCCACAATCAATGCTGGAAAAAATATTCAAGAAGAAATATCAAATCTTAATGAAGAATATCGCGAAAATAGAGAAAGAGCTGATGATCGTTACGTTCCACAAAATGAAACTTTTGATGATGGGAAAAATGGTAGAAATCAAGAGAACGGACAACGCCAGTGACGAAATGACCAAGATGGCGAAGGAAATCGAGAGGAAGGAAGAAGAATTTTACACGAAAGAGAAACTCAAAGAAATCAACAGACGATTGAAGAAGAAATTGAAAGACATTATGCTGAACAAGCACGTTTAATTGCGAACGTGAAAGATTGAGAGCGGAAATGGAAGAACAAAGCTTCAGGAGACAATTCGCCAGAACAATCACGACAATCGAGAAAGAAGGCGTACACAAAACCGGAATAACGGTAATATCAATGAAGAGTACGATAGAATAAAGAGGATGGCTGAAAGACAGCGAATGGAATTAATAAGAAATGAACAAAATCATGAAGGGGAAAATGAAGACATAATCATTGCGAATTCAAGATAGAGATGAAGAAGAAACTCGCAGAAGAAGACGAGATGAGGATAATGAAGAAGAAATGCAAAATTTCGCGAGAGAAGAAAGACATGAACGCAGAAGAAGAGAGGCGAAATTAAAAAGACCAATGGATCAAAATTCAGGTGTAAATAAACAAATCTTGAAAGAATTAGAAGAAATGAGAGGAATGCTAAATAATAGAGGAGAAGTAGGCAGAAGACAATTGGATGAAGCATAGAAGAAGCTGCGAAAACTCCATTTACAAGGGAAGTACAATTAGGAGGAATACCACCGAAATGCAATTTGCCCGCATTAACCAGCATTTTTGATGGAACAACTTGTGCAATTCAACACATTAAAGCCTATGTGAGGTGCATGTTGCAATGGGAAAATCATGATGCCGTATTGTGCAAATATTTCGCATCCAGCTTAACAGGAGAGGCGTTAAAATGGTTTGAAGGTCTACCAAAGAATACAATAACATCCTTCAATCATTTGCAGACTACATTCCTAGGGGCATATATAAGTAATAATTCTCGCGACCTGGTATAGAAGATGTGTTTGGATTAAAACAAGGATTGGCGAAAGTTTGAAACACCTGACTAAAAGATGGAGAACTATGTGTAGCGAAATGGCTGGCCGTGTAGATGAGAGATATCTTATATTATCATTTATCAATGCTATGTTTGCAACAAACCTATTGTATGTCCAAATTTTCAGAGTCAAGAATACGATCACAATGACTGAATTGTGAGAACTTCAAGAAGAATACATTGCTCTAGAGGAAAGGAAAAGTGAAATGGAATCATATCCAGTTGCGAACACCAGCTCACAAACAGCGAATGCAAGCTTATTACCTAAACTAATAAACACAGTAGCGAATACTTCGCAAGTACAACAAGAGAAGGTGACGGGTAACAATCAACAGAAACTGGTGGCTTTGGGAAGCCGAGATCATGAGGAGTATGAAAGAGAAAGACATTTCTACAATCGGGGTGGAAATAACAAGATTCAAAAACTCGATCAACCATAAGAAACTTATGGAGGTCAAAGACAAAACTATAATAGAGGACAAGGAGGTCACAAGGTAGTATGGGAAGAAATCAAGATGCCACCTCTAAATGCAAGTGTGGAGAAAATATGGGAATCTATAATTTTGATGGAGAATATACCAACACCATGGAACATGGGAACATAACCACCTCCAAACTACAGAAGCCATGAGTTTTGTTCTTATCATCATTTTCATGGACATACAACAAATGATTGCAGAAATGTAAAAAGAATTATTTTGAGACTGATAGATCAAGGAAAGCTAAATCAGTTTTTGGTAGGGCACCCACAATCTCAACCACAGCCACCACCACCAGAGCATCACAAAGTAAACACGATGAAAAAGAAGGAAACATTCTTCATAGAAGTTGGTGCAAAAACAAAGAATCTATTCTGTCACTCTATCATACATTCATATAAGACAATCGAAGATTTTCATGACAATGTTTTGAGTAGAGTGTTCGCAAGAGATAACGACGGAAGAGAAATTATGAATATTGCGAAAATCTCGCCACTAGAGGAATGGAAGAAACAGATCATTTCTTTTACCGCAGAAGAGATTCCCGAAGGTGAAGAGGTGCATGAAAATCCATTGGTAGTAAAATTAGAAATTAATCCGAAACCGAAAGAAGATGAAGATGAAGATTCATGGGAAATTAATAGAATTCTAATCGATACGGGAAGCTCTGTGAACATCTTATTTTATCATACTTATAAAACTATGGGAGGAAGAGATGATGATCTTATACCATCAACATATAAGATATATGGTTTTAATGGTATTTCTAACAAGCCTAAAAGGGAGGTTACTATGCGAATTCCATTTAAGGGAATATCTTCCGAAATCTTATTCTGTGTCGTTGATGTGGAATCACCCTACAATGCGTTAATTGGTCGACCTTGGCTACATGCGATTCTAGGTGTAGCTTCAACTTTCCACCAGTGCATCAAATTCCCTCACCCCAGTGGTGTAGGAATCATAAAGGGAGATTGGGTTGAAAGAAAGAGGTGTTACGAAACTGAGATAGAATCTTGCGAAGGAAGAGCAAACAAGAAGGAAAATTGGCGACACAAAATCAAAGATACACAGAGAAGTGAGAGGTTGATGGTGGATGCAATCGAAAGAAAAGAAGAAGAGATGTTGCGAAACTAATGCTAGCTCAGAATAAAAATGATGAAAATACCACTACCAAGGAAGCAGTAGTAGAAATAATAAAGAAGCAGAGGACGGAAAAGGTAATAAAAACAGGAAATGTATGAATGATTAAGTTGCTGCGACACTCTCGCAATAAGTAAAATTCTCAAGAATACATTTTATTGAATGACAAAATTGAGATTGCGAAATGCAAATACAATATGATGATATGCGAGACTCTCGCAGAGATAATGAATTTTACAGAAGATAATCATAGAAAAATGACAAAAGAGAAAGAGGCGAACCTTTATGGCGTACACCCTAGTTCGCGAATACAATTTCACAAGCGGAAAATGTAAGACCTAAAGTACGTCAGATAAGGGGGTACCTGTTGCATGGCTCAGGGAAAGGATACACCGCCACCGGAACCTGAGTCATGGAGATTTGGGGTCAATAAAGCCCATCCGGGAGAGGCACCTTGGATTCTCAGCTTAAGCATATGATTTAGGTTGGGCGACTAAGGTAATAAGGACTCTCCCAAGGAGTGCAGATCTGATCAAGACGCCGAGGTACACGGTTGAGTCAAGAGTGCCAGGGACGTTTGAAGCGTACTTTTCCATTCTTGACAAGTCTTGGCTTATACTGCACTCGGCCTGAAGAAAACCCCACTTAGGGTGCAGTCTCGTAACCATAAGGTAAAAGGGATAAGAGGCTGCGAAAACAACTGATTATTGTTAAGACTGGATGGGAGGAGCTAACCTTGTATGGTAGATGTACGCCTCCTTGAAGGGGCAACCGGGAGGGAGATAAGGGAGGCACCCTCCATTAGGGAGATGATAAGTGTCTTAAGACGCAAATGTCATGAGGATTTTTATTCGCAAGGGTATTAAGGATTGTCATATTTGTGCAACAATCCTGAAGAGGCAATAATACAAAAGAAAAAGATAAGACGAGATCGATGGGTTTTCGCATGAAAGTGCGAAGACGTCCTGCGATTTCGTCGCAAAACGGCAATGTCATGGGGCTTTATTTTCGCAAGAATATTTAGGCCTGTCATATTGTCGCAACATTCCTGAAGAGACCACAATACAAAAGAAAAAGTTAAGGCAAGACCAATGGGTTTTTGCATGAAAGTGCAAGGACGTACTGCGATTTTGTCGCAATGACAAGAGGTGGCATAATAAGACCTTTAATTAGGAAGTCAAAATAAGACCACACAGGAATGAGATTTTGAAAAGAATCAAAATTCACTTCGCATAAGATAGCGAAATTATGCATAATTAACTGCGAAATTGAGGAATAAAATAAGAAAAATTTATAAAGTGTCTCATTTGGATACAAATAACAGATGCAAGTATGGGAATGAATGAAATTAGAAAATGTTATTTGTCTCCATATGATATATTTACTCAAAGATTCAAAAATTAATGATTATATTGATTAACTGTATTGCAAGGAAGAATTGTTTTAATGAATGCAGGTCAAAATGAAAGAAACACAAATATACAGAAAGAAGGAATGAATGTACAAGTATTACAAAGAATCAAAGAAAGAAACAAAGATTACTTCTTAGTTGATACTTCATTATATTCATCAGACTTGTTTCCTTCTTCGTCTGCGTCAGAATCTTCATCACCATCAGAACCTTCATCACCATCAGATTCTTCATCATCAGCTTCGCTATCAGAAATAATCAGATTGGGAGTATTCTGTGGGATCCCTTCCAAGAGACAAGGATAATCAGAATGAGGGATATTATGATCGTCACAAACCATTTGGATAGTTTGATTGCGAAAATGCATAGCATCATTCTTAAAATTCGCAACAATGATCTTGATTTGATTCTTTAATCTAGAATACTTATCGTTGCGAGAAGAAAGATTCTTTGCGAGTTCCTCCTTTTCAGCTTCGAGTTCCTCAATTTTTTCACGATATCTACTTTCAGAATCTGCAAGCAAAAGACAATCAATTATTAACTTTATGAAAATTCATAAGAAGCAAAAGATTAGTGAAGAAGAGCAGTTAGTAACCTTCTTTGTCAGAAATCATATCTCTAATCAAGGTTGTATGCTCAACTTGGAGACTAACATTTACACTTAAATATTTTCTGGCATCATCTAAGATTTTCGCATCCCAAACAAATTCATCCTCATTACTTATAAGATGACGAGAACGAATTTGGTTTTCCCTTTCGCAGAGCTCGATGTTCTTGCGGCTAGCTTCATCTCGTTCAAGCTGAACTTCAAGAAGAGTCTCTTGGAATTTCGCCAAAGCCTTAGCACCTTGATCAGAGATACGATCCTTATCATCTATGAGACCGCTAATTTTTGTTCTTAACTCATTGGTTTTCTCTTTATAATCAAGAAAGAGACGCTTAAATCGGTTGGCTAAGCCTAAACTAGACCTATGGTCAATTTCTAAGAGGCGAAATTTAGATCTAAGCTCATTCAGAGAAAGAGATGAAATTCTATCATTTGAGAAACTATTTAAGGAATTATTAAGACGCTCAAGAAGGGTATCATTATCCAAGGCATTAGGAAATGAACGAAGAAGGGTAGCTTCATCAGAAAGACCATAAATGTCTGCAAAAAGGATCATTTAAATAAGATAAAACAACAGGATGAATGAATGAAGGGAAAAGAGAAAAGTAACATACTGTAAAGCTGATTATTAGCTTGCTGAAGACTAGAGATTTTGTTCTTATACGAAGAAGAATCAATTTCTAGTTGTCTATTTTTCTCGCGAAGACCTTTAACTTCAGCTTCCAATTCTTCATTCTTTGTGCGAAATTGAAGATTCTTCTTTTCAAGATTTTCGCGTCTCCTCTCTAGATCTGAGGCAACAGCGAAAGAAGCTTTTCCAGCCTGCGAGAAAATATAAAAAATATTAATATAGAAAGAGATTTTGAGTTATGACAATGAAGAAGTAAAAGGATAAAAGTATACCAGACTATTAAGAGAATGCAAGAAGTCGGGAGTCACTGATCTAGAAACTCCACGAAGAGAACTATCACCATCCAGTAAAGGGACATCGCAAATTGTAGCGAGAGCTTTGCAGGTATTAGCGAATTGGCTATCTCCCATTCCTTGCAGAGAATCAGAAAAGAGGCCAGAGAGCTTAGCCATAGAAGATTCAGGTGGAGAATCTTCACTTGCGGCAAGATCATCATTGTCCTCATCATCCTTGTCACTTTCGGAATTTTCATGAGAAGGAATATTTGAAGGAGAAGAAGAACGGACTTTCCTTTTCTTTGAAGGAGGAGCAGTTGATTTTTCCCTGCGAAGAGCACCTTTGCCTTTATCACCAGTCTTCGCAACATCGCAGGTTCTTCTATTTCAGCAATAATCTTCACACACAGATAGAAATAAGAAATGGAAGCAACAGTATACTGTTTAAAATCATAAGAGAAAATTTCTTACCTCATCTTGTATGAGCGAAGAGCTAACAAGGTACTAGCTCCCAGTCCTGTTATAACTATCTTTCAGTTTTTGGATCTGTAGAATGTCGCAAGGTCAGCGAACAAAAGAATAAAGACAAATAAAGAAATAAAGTGAGCAAAGGAAGAAACATACCTCTTTCTCCTTCTCGGGCCAAGAGAAACCCAAGGTTGATAGGTAGCGAGATTCTCAGGAAGAATATTTGACCAGCAATATAAGGCCTTTAGCATCAAAGGAAAAACACACCATTTATCATCTTTGGATTGGCGAGGAGTTGTGTTCTTACCAGAATGCCACAATATCTTGCATAGATTTTGCTTCATCAATGTTATCTTTCCTTTTCAAACGAATACCCCAGCGAGTATTCTCTTTCTTCATGGAGATCAATTCATAGTTTCAAAGAAGCTCGCTACTGTATATTTCTCAGCAATTATTCTAAGTCTGCGAATTTAGGATCCCTAAGTTCTTTGGAGTACAGAGATCCTTTACCAGCACCACGGTTAGCGAACTCTAGCATCAGACGGATGCAATCCCCACTCAGTGGAAGATAGCTCGCGAAAATCCCGATGAGCGAGAATTTCATAGAATAGAGGAATCTGGGTCGTAAAGAGGAATGGGAGACCTGCGAGAATTGACCTAGCGAAATTATGATGATTGATCATCACAATATGATCAGAAAAGTTTGATAGAAAGAATTGATTGGCACTTTCACCAGGAATGGTAGAAAGTGTGAAACCTTTCTCTGCAAGATCTTTTTGGACATCTTTTAAGTTTTCTCATGTTATGGCCACTTGGAGGCATATTTGAATATAGAGTATGGGAATGAATAAAAGTAAGATTGAAGAAGGAAAATTACAGTAGCGAATTTACGGAAGAACAATAGAGTTGCAGAGATGAGAGAATAAAAGAGAAGAGAAAGTAAAAAGAAAGTGGAAAAAGAGTAAGAAGAAATATAAAGGAAGATTTTTTACTCGAAGAAATAAACCATTAAGACGAAAAGACTGAGCGGTTGAAAAGCAGCGGTTACAGAAGACGTGTCAAGAAACGAATACGTGTGATAAATGCAGAATATGAAGAGATGAACAGCTGCGGCATTTCTCACATCATTCTCTACTTTGCAGAGAAGATATGAGAAGAGGCAAGATGTAGGATCAGAATCTCGCAACAATAATATTCAGCGAAATTATCAACAACACAACAACACAGCGTCGCAGAACAATTTCAGAAATGATATAATAAACGACGTCAGCTAAATCATGAGAAAGATGTGATGTCCTGCGAAAATTAGAGAGTTTGCGAGATTAACATTTGTAAGGTTGCGAGAATGTCGCAAGCTATATCCGAAAATAAAGGACAGATTAGCTGTCATCCACTATGTATTTCCCTATAAATATTCGTTCAACTGAGAAGAGGAGAGAGAGATCTTTTTTGAGTAAGAAACAAGTAAATAAGAGAGAGAAAGTCTAGAGCAGAGGTCATTCTTGATTCATTTATATTTTCTTTCTAAGAATATTCAAAGATTGATCAATAAAATTAAGAGTGTAAATCTAAAAATGAGTTGAGTAATAATGAAATCATATGAGGGGTGTAGTGTAGGATTTCCTGCAACTACAACCTGGGGGAGCATTCGAATTACTAAACTGACCTTGATTCTGGTCCTCAGACCATGAGAGGTTCGGATGGTTTCTCCAACTAGGATTATAGATTTCTGAATATGGGTCAAATTTCTGAATGTTATCAAATTTAGTGTTATTAATATAAAGAGCATTGGCTTGCTATTCAATAGTCTGGCCTTCCCCAAAAGGCTCTACTCTACCACTTGTGTGACCCAATTCTATAGCTTCTAACCTTTTAGCTATTGCTGCAATTTTGACATCTGATTCAAAGCTTCCTTCTACCGTATTAACGTTTCCTCTGCCTAAAAGAATTGTTTTCTTGGGTTCCCTACTATTTTCCCATTGGTGGGTCTTTTCGGCGAATTCATTCAAAAATTCCATCGCTGCATCGACAGTTTGGTTTTCAAACCCACCAGTGCATAGAGACTCAACCATGGTTGTTTTCGAATAATCTAAACCCTCATGAAGGATCTGAACTAGCCTAACCTTTTCTAAACCATGATGAGGACATTGGGCTAATAGATCATTGAACCTTTCCAAATACCTATACAAAGATTCTCCCTCCTGTTGAGAAAACGTGCAGATTTGCATCCTAATAGACGATGTTTTGTGTCTAGGAAAAAAACTTTCTCAAAAAGGCAGATGTAAGTTGTTCATATGTTTCGATTTACCCGGAAGCTAAACTATATAGCCACGATTTGGATTTATCTTTCAGGGAAAAGGGGAATAACCTAAGTTTCAAAGCATCATCATCAAGGTTTCTAATTTTTAGGGTACTATAAATTTCCTTAAAATCACTAACATGGAAATAGGGGTTTTCATTTTCTTTCCCTAAAAAGATTGGGAGCATCTATAGGGTCCCCGGTTTAAGCTCATAATTTGCTTCCGTTTCAGCTAACCTGATACACGAGGGACGAGTAGTCCTAGTAGGATTCAACAAGGCTTTCAAAGTTGCCATTTCTGTCTCTACCTGAGTAATAGGGATTCCCTCCTTAGTAAAATCAGGACGTTCAAAAGTAGGACTCTCAAGATTAAGGTAATCAAGACTCTTGTTTCCTAAAATATTACTTCTAGGTTTTTCACGCATAAACCGTCCTAGAGCGTCTTTCTTATGTTCTGGCATACAAGAATTCAACCAAAAACTGTGCACATGCAAATGCTGGGATAACTAATTTAGGTAGGCTTGGGTTACCACAACAAAATATACCCAAAGGTACGAGGCTGAGGTTTGTGGTGTTTCGGATGATAATACCCAGAGTGTTCACCGTACTAAACCACTTGTTTTCCTAAAATCGGTGCCAGACGAAAATGCAATTGATGTGTGCAAGTGTTTTTTATTTATTTATTATTTTTTAATAATAATAAATGAAGTAAACAAACAGCAAAATAAAAAAAAAATTACAAGTCCAAAAGAAAGAAAATAAAACTAACAAAGAAAAGTCCAAAAATAATATCTTCGGTTTCTCCTTTTTTTGGCAAGTTCAACTTTTCACTTATAGCTTCGAGTCAATCCTGCACAACAAAAAGAAAAATATCAAAGACGTAAAATAGAACAAAAAATCTAAAAGTAATAAAAATAAAAATACAAACCTAAAAATAAAATAAACCTAAAACCTAAACCTAAGTACAAGTCCGCGTCGGCGGCGCCAAAAATTGATGTGATTTTTAATGTTGTGGAAAAAGTGGTAAGAAAGATTCCTTCAACTCGAACTTGCAAAGACTCGATTTAGATTTAGATTTAAATTTTAAGATTGAAAGAGAAACTATGTAGAAGATGATATCAATAATTTGAGAGATTGGGACGCGGGATTTCACCAATAAATTCATTAACGTGATGCATATAATTCTAAATAATTATATCTCAAATAAGAAAAATATGGACTCTGATTCTTTGCCAAAAGTAGATTTTGAAAATAATGACCGTAAACCGAGAGCATGGGATATAATAAGACTTAACCTAAGCATAACCCATCAATGAAATCGGAACCATTCAATAAAAATCATAAAACGATTAATAATCAATGCAAAAAGTCATAAAAGAATTAAATATAATTACCACATGCATGAAATATGGCTTCCTCCGTCATCCCAGTGTTGGGATTTAGCTCCTCATGTCAAAAACACACTCAAAAGATTTATTCATGGCTCAAAAGTATTTTTACAGTAGTGAAAAGGAGAAAAACAGTGAAACAATTGTTGAAAAGGTAAGTTTAGGTGTTTGGAAGTCTTTAGCAAGTAGTAATGAACAACGACAAATATTTGCTGCTGTTGAATGTATGACTTCTTCTGCGACATGGCTTCTGAGTCTTATGTTCTTCTTCTTCTTTGCAGCAGCATGTGAATATTCCTGCAACTCCATCTGCATTCTATGTTCCGATTTTGAGCTCGACCCAACCTCCAAAACTACTCGTAACACCCCCCCCCCCCCCCCCCAATTCTCGATCCTGACCTCTGTGACTTTCCTCTCTATTTATACACATAACAGGGCTATTAAATCCCGAGAAATCTTCATATTTATTTCACCTCGAGACTCGGATTTTCTTACTTCTTTTCACGCGTTCCTGGCTGTTCGAACTATGTAAATTTGGTAGTTATCTTCTCATCATCTTTACGAAACATCCAATCAAACCATAAAATCCCGAGAATCTTTCTTCTGTCCACGTACTTCCTGATAAACTCTTCTCTTCCCTGTTTTAGGTAGCTTCCAAATATACGAAGATTTGATCCCTCTTTTAGTTACGGAACACGTCAACTACTTATAAATAAGGTAATCAACCATATTCCCGTGTTTAACTCTTCCAGAATTCTTCCAAATTAATCCACAACCAATCCCGTAGATATTTCTCCCTGTTTTGGCGAAAATCAATAATCCAGCCCAATTGAATCGATGTAAAGGCCCAATCTAACTCTGTTTATCTCGTACAAGTCCATCCCAACACAATCCCGTCATTGAATCTCGCTAAATCTCTCCTCAAATTCGAACAAAATTAGGCAGAAGTGAAGTTCAGTTTCCCGCCAAATTTAAATATTTAAACGGTTAAAGATGGAGTGCCCTTATCCTCTGATGGGGTGCGAATATCACTTTGGGTGCAAATAGTAGATTGGGGTGCAAATAACGGTGGGTTACCCCTTATCAACTGTGTCCCCCTTATCCATTTGAGGGGTGTCTTCAGTAATTTCTCCGCGCATGTTTATTTCTCCAAAAATACCTACAAAGACATAAAATACCAAAATAATTACAAAAATGGGTACTAACAATATAGAAAATCGAGATCAAAATAGACGTATAAATGCGTCTATCACCTACCGCCAAAAAATTCTTTTTCTCACATAATTGATTTCAAATATTCCCAACAGTCATATACAATATGCACTTTTGCTTAGGTAATTTCCAAATGATCAACTCAAAACAAAAATAGTTCTTGAACAATAAATTTTTTTTAACTAAGATTGTTAAGGATCTAGAGCGTCCATTGCTTGAATCATATTTCAAGAGTTTATCCAAGACAAGCTTGAACTCGAAATTTCTTCTTTGCAATATTAACTATACTAAAATCATGCGATGTAGTCTCATGAGATAGAATGATAAATTTCGTGAGTAAATAGGATGGACCAGTCTTCAAATACTCCTTTGTGGATGAAGTGCTCGCAATTATGTTCCTTTATTCACCAGTTTTGAATCTTCGAGAGTTATTCAGTGATGTCGATACTCAACTACCATACTCTAATCCTAGTCCGAGACTAGACTTTAGTAGAATAAAAATCAAGATATAGTTTTGTACATCTAACATTGAAAACAAGCTTCATGATATAACAAAACTTGCGAGTTAGACCGAGCGATGCTCTAACAGTTCTGATCAGAGGGATGTGGCAGCTGCAGAGATTGTTGGATATTTCCTAGATATATGTCGAGTCACAAAATATGTGATGACGAAGGATGAAGTTGGATTTATGTTTCTAAATCCATAAGAACAAGAGTTTGAACGACAGGAGAAGCCTATAGATCTAACTCAGGTCCAAGATTTAATTCCTTGAGTGAAGAGGAAGACGTTGTTGATGATACTAAGGATGAAAACCATTCTGTTCGTATTGATAAAGAGTTTTCAATCTCTCAAACGATATTTCGAGGAGGAACGTGATAGAAAATAATATAGTTGCAAACCTAAAATTAAATAAGCAAAGTTCAAGGGTGAAGAGATAATTGAAAGATTTGTTGATTCTTTTGTAGATCTCGCTTGTATCTATGGGCATATAAGTGATAAAAATAAGGTCTTTAAGGGAAAATATGACTAAGTTGGTACCGAAATACAAGGAAAGATTTAAATATTTTAAAGATATTAATGTGAATGAGGAAACTTTCAGTGAGGGTGGCATGGATGGATATATTTCCGACGCAGGTGATGATGTTGGAAGGAATTACTCTAGGGAGTTGGTTTTTATCAATGAACTTTAAAATTCTCTTCTGGAATATAAAAGGTTTGAATGATTTCGATAATATTACTCCTCTTAACAACCTTATAACTTCTCAACAGTCTTCCTTGTTCAAGAAACCAAGATAATGAAGTTTTCTAGTTGGTTTCTCAGGCAACTTTGGTACGATGAGAACTTCGGAAGGTCTTATATCCTTTTCTTGGTGCTAGTGGTGATCTTCTACCCACTTGGAACAACTGCATGTTTTTCAAGGAGGATGAGAGACTTGGCTATAATAACATCTCCATTATGGTTTCTTGTAGAATTAATGGTTTCAGTTCAAATGGGTTATAATGAATGCATATAACCCTTGTGAATATAACCTTAGAACAGAATTTTGGGAGGATACGGAAAAGATAAGACATCGGTGGAATGGTCTTATATGTATAATAGGTGATTCTAACTCAGTTAGGTCTGAGAATGAAAGAAATAGAGGACTCGGGGATAATAGAAACTCAGATTTTCTCAATAATTTCATTCTTCAGCAAAGTTGGTGGATCAACCTTTGTTAGGGGGTTCATATACTTGGTTTAATAATCACTTTGACCCTCTATTATACCGTCTTGATAGATTCTATTCAGTGTGTATTTTGATGATGCTTTCACTAATTCTCTTTAAATTATGCTAATAAGATAAATTTATAACTAATACCCTGGTCCAGATGGTTTATCAACTGAATTTTAGAAAATTTCTTGGAATATCATAAAACATGATTTTATAATTATGCTTAATAATTTCTGTAGGTATGGGTCTTTGGATTGGAGGTTGAATTGTTCATTCATCAAGTTGATCCCTAAAAAAAAAATTGTGTACTTCTAAAATCTTATCCAAAGTTGAATTTAGACCTTTGAGTCTCATAGGAAGTACTTGTAAAATCTTATCGAAAGTGCTTGCGAAAAGATTGAAAATGGTTTTTTCGAGTCCATATCTGATTATCAAAGAGCTTTTATAAAGGAGAAAAAAATGTTGATGGGATTATCATAACAAATGAATGTATCATTAGTAGTTTTCAATCTAGGACTCGTGGTATTATCTGCAAATACATACATGGAGAAAGTTTTTGACAATGTCAATTGGAATATTCTTTTTTTGTATTTTGCAAAGACATGGTTTTGGAGATAGGTGGATCTCTTGGATGAAATGGTGTGCTCCTTGTGCTCATCATTCAGTTCTTCTATTAATAGGTTCAAACCCTCTGAAGGTTTGAGACAAGGTGATTCTCTTTTCACCTTACTTATTTCTGCTAGTAGTGTTATCCAAGTTTATGAATGATGAAATTGAAAGAGGTCAAATCCATCAGTATAAGTTAGGTAAGATATGCACAATGATCTCTCACTTACGGTTTGCTGATGATACACTCTTGTTCATTAATGCTAATGAGGATGAGGTAACTAGACTCGTCACTTTTCTCTTTATTTTTGAAACTCTCACTGGTATGAAACTGAATTTGGAGAAAAACACAATGGTCAGTGTGGGTGTTGATTGGTTTATTGAAGTTTTGGCCAAAGAATTAGGTTGTAAGACGTAAAACATCCAATAACATCTTGGAAAAAAAATTCTTAATAAGGCCGGAAGACTAGTTCTTATCAGGAGCTGCCTCTCAAGTCTGCCTACATATTATTTGTTTATTTTTCATCTACCAGTTAGTGTTAAGAAAAAGATGATTAGATTGATACGAAAGTTCTTATAGGGAGTTGTTGAGGTAAAAATAAGATGGCTTGGGTGGCTCCGGTTAAGGTTTGTACTCCTAATAAATACGTGGGTCTAGGTATTAAAAGTCTTAGAACTACAAATAAAGACTTGCTTTTAAAATAGGTGCGAAGATATACTAAAAACAGAAATGCACTCTGGCTGAAGATTGTGCAGCGAAAATGCAAAGTTGTGCAAGACATAACTATGCCAACTAATGACTCTACGGCGCATTGTAGAAGCTTGTAAACGTCACAAGAATTGTCCTTGAGCTTCAAATATTTGTAGCTTACAAAGACAGAAAGGAATATTAGATTTTGGCATGATCAATGGGTAGACAGAGGCTGTCTGAAAGACTTACTGTATATCATTATTGATGGTGGATTTTTGACGAAGGCCAAAATCATAAAATCATAGTTCCGTTAATTTTTGATCTGACATCAGAATATAAGAAATTCCTATTCTATATATTAGAAACAAAACCCTTGTTACATGTATCTATGACTGATCATGTTACCTCTTTAAAATATAAATATGTAACCTATCCGAGCTTTCAAAATTCTACATGTTTTATCATTTGTACTGTAAGACTCAGTATTCACTTTTGTATTGAATCTAAAATGATTGGAAAGCTTCTAGATTGATTGGACAATAGTATAGAGCAATAATGTCTTTAGGATATCGCTGGTGCTGGTAGCAATTCCCCTCCAGATGTTCCCTGACTATGCAGAATAAATATTTATAACTGTTACGGTACTACTGCCATCATGTACCTTGCTATTGAATAAACATAATGCTCCTAGATAGATTGTTTATTAGAATAGAGCGCCTTTGTAAATAAATTTAATTGCTATATTCATCAACTGTATTCCCAGAATATATTTCACTTTACCCAAAATATCTTATTAATTCAATTCGTTAGTTTTTCTCAGTTGAATTTTATTATTTAGTAATGAATATTTGCTTTTTGGGCATATGGGCTACTACCAATTAGTCCCGAAAAAAATGGTGTGGGTGTACTTAACAACAATGCTATGAAGAACTTACCAAAATATGAATTAAAAAGGATATGGAATGCTGATCAAAAGAGGAAAAGATATCAAATAATAATAGTAATATAACGGAAACGCATGAGTGGGTCCCGCACGTCCAGCCGTCCGGCCATGCTGCCGATTTTGACAAGTCCCCCTCACATTCCTTTTATTTCTTATTTTATTATTTCCTTTATCAAGGACTTCCTCTTTAAATCAATCTCTTTGATTTTCCAATATCTTATCAAATCTTGCTTCATAGATCATATGGTTTAGAAAGCAAATGGTCATGTTACCTTTTTCTTTTTTGCTAAGTCCAATAGCTTATTAAAGCAAAAAAAACATAATAAAAAGAATTAGAAAAGGGGGCTCAAGGCCCCCCACCCCCATAAACCAAAGAGGTTTAAAGAAATAACTGCATAAAAAATTAAAAAGCTCAAAGAGCTCCTAAATAGCTAGCATAAAAAATAACATTAGTCCTGTTACCATTAGGCTTTTACAATATGTATTAAAATATTATAAATTTAATATTTCCAAATATTGGTCTTTAAAGAAAAATTTTACTGTTGTTTTCGAAGAAAAATTAAATGTTTTAGTCAAGATCAAACTCTTCTAGGAATACCAAAATAATGCTTGAAGGACCACCAAAAATATCAAAACACTCAGGAATTGCCCGAAATCACCATGGTGGTCCGTACATCACCATGGCGGTCTCATAGTTTGTCCTTTTGTCACAAATGTGTTGGTTCCTACTTAATCATTAATTGGTCCTCCGTGCACCATTTAATTAACCCCTGCAATCCATTTGGTGAATCCTCTTCATGCCACTTAGACCATCATCCATATATATATATATTGGTCTATATTGGTCTATGATCGATCCAACAATCTAATTAGACCCATGCCTATCTGATGTAGGACATCTACCTGTTTTCAATGTATCAACTGTTCCAGTTGATCCAATTGGTCTGTATCAACAATGACAGTTGATCCCTTTATGCTATATCAACTTTCACAGTTGATCCCTTTACGCTGTGTCAACTTTCACAGTTGATTCATATCATCTACTTTGGTTTACTTGTCTATCAAGTATATAACTTCTTCTTTTAGAGTTTCCTTATTTCTTCTTTTAGAGTTTTACTATTTTTAGGTTCTTGTCATGCATATATAAACATGCTTATTACGTTCTTGTAACACACATTATTATTATCAAGATTATTCAAAACAACTCTTTTCAGAGCTTTCTATCATTCTCATCTCCAAACCCTATTGTTCTTCTATTTTCTCATCCTTTTTTTCCCTTCTCATCACCTGCAATCTCCGTATTGCCTTCTTCTCTTGCACGTACTACACTAGTTGGTATCAGATACAGCGTTTTTAGTTTTTATCTAGAAACAGATCCTTACACAGCTTCCACATAACTTCTACATGCATATAAATTCTTCAGACAACAATGACAGATGCAACTTTTACAAAAGCTATTGAAGAACTAAAGGTACTCTTTAAAACTTCCATGTCTGAACTTACTACCAAATTTGAAACCCATGAAACAAACGTCAAGACTCTTACTGGTAGTTTGGAAAAGAATCTTGAAACTATAGAAAATAGGTTAGTTTTGCAAGGAGATTATGTAAAAAAATTATTGAAACACACTGGTTTAGAAAAGGAAGACATACCTGATTTAGTCGATGATACAAATGGAGAAACGAAAACAAAGGATAAAGAAGTTGATGCAACAACAAAAGTTAAACCTTCCTTTGTTCAAAATACGTCTATTCCTGGGAATGTTTCACATGTCATTCAACACACAGAACCATTAGAAGGTTATATTCACAAAACTTTGCAACAGTAACTATCAACAGTGATGAGAAGAAAAAACGAATACATCCAAGAATAACAATGGATAGAAGAAAAACGATTAACGTCTAATATGAATCCTTATGGAAACCTTCCAGAATATAAATTAAAGGCTGACATACCTAAATTTAATGGTGGGTTACATATTAAGGATTTGCTGGATTGGTTATATGAAGTAGAATCATTTTTCACTTTTATGGAAGTCCGTGATTCTTCTAAGGTGAAACTAGTAGCATATAAACTTAAAGCTGGAGCTGTAGCTTGGTGGGAAACTCTCTGTGATGATCGACGTAAGTATCACAAACCTCCTATACGAACTTGGAAGAGAATACGAGACTTATTAAGAGCTAAGTTTTTACCACAAGATTTTAAACAACAGCTGTTTCTCAAACTTTAAAACTATCGACAAGGAAATAAACTAGTAGAAGAATATGCCGCTGAGTTCTATGCATTAATTGCTCGCACAGATTGAATGAAACTGAGGAACAGTTGGTTGTACGTTTTATAGATGGATCGAACACCCTAATCCAACAGGGAATGACACAATCCGTATTTACAATGGTTGAAGATATTCAACAAGCTATTAAGATTGAAAGGCGTGTAATAAATTCTTCCAGACAAACAAATCCATGACAAGCTCGTTATCCACATTTTTATAAAGCTTCCAGACCATTAAATTCTTATTACGCCAAGGTGAAAGGGGATCAACAATGGTTGTTGATCCACAAGAATTCAGTTCTGGTTCACAACAACAACCAGTGAGCTTTTCTTTTTCTCAACCAACTTCTACTTCCAATACTTCACCTATCTTACCATCTCCTATTGAGCATCAATCCATTCAGCAACATCAACCTAAACCAACAAGTGTCAGATTTTCTAATAGGATGTAGAATTAGTTTTCTCCTCCAAATAAGCCAACTAATATTTATTCGGAATTTCGTGGAGATAAATGAAATAAATGCAATCAACCAGGTCATTATTCCTCTGACTGTCGTCGATATAATGGTTTCATTGGAGATAATCAAGTACATACTGAATTAAAGGATGTTGAAGTTTTTGATGATGAAGAAGGTGAAGAAGATGAAAACATTGAATTACATGAGACTTATGGTGAACACTTTGTTGGAATGATTCGACCACTCATGCTTACTGAACCATGTTATTCTCAAAGACATAATATTTTCAAAACCAAGTGCTTTATTGGTGGCAAAGTCTGTGATATGATCATTGACAGTGGCAGTGTCGACAATTACATTGCATTTGTTGTTGTAGAGAAAATGGGATTACCAACTACACCACATCCTACTCCTTATTCTGTAGGTTGGGTGAATAGTTCCTCTACACAGAGAATTACTCATCGGTGTGTTATTAAGTTTTCTTTTGTTGGGTATGAAGAATCTGTGCTATGTGATGTTATCGATATGACTGCAACACATCTCCTACTTGGAAGACCATGGCAGTATGACGTTAGAGAAGTTCATAAATGTTTTGAGAATACTTATACCTTTTACAAATATGGTAAAACAGTGACTTTATTTCCTTCCAAGTCTTCTTCAGTGATTCAAGAACGTAGTGATTGCAAGACTACTGCATTGGTGGCTACTATCTCTCGCTCCTTAAACTCATCTCACACTTTGAGTTCTCATGAAGACACCAAAACTATGGTAACAATTCCTACTCAGGTACAACCTTTATTATCTAAATTTAATGCATTATTTCCTGATGAATTACCTGTGAGTTTACCACCTTTTCGAGACGTTCAACATTGCATTGATCTTATACCTGGAGCTTATTTACCTAATCAAGATCATTATCTGTTGAGTCCAACTGAACATGAAATATTACAGGGTCAAGTGAATGATTTATTGACTAAGGGGTTAATTAGACCTATTAATAGCCCTTGTGCTTGTCCTGCTTTTCTGGTGCCTAAAAAGGATAATGGATGGAGAATGTGTATAGATTGCAGAGCTTTGAACCGTATCACCATTCCGTATAGATTTCCTATTCCTCGTATTGAGGATATGATTGATCTTTTAGATGGGTCTATTATTTTCACTAAACTTGATCTTCGGAGTGGATATCATCAAATTAGAATAAGAGTGGGAGATGAATGGGAAACTGCTTTCAAAACAAGAGAGGGGTTATATGAATGGCTAGTTATTCCTTTTGGCATGTCTAATGCTCCTAACACCTTTATGAGGCTCATGAATCAGGTTTTGCAACCTTTTCTGAGTAAGTTTGTCATTATATATTTTGATGATATCTTGATCTTTAGTAGAAGTGCGAAGGAAGATATCAGTCATCTATTGATAGACGCATTTATGTGTCTATTTTAATCTCGATTTCCTATATTGTTAGTACCTATTTTTGTACTTATTTTGGTATTTTATGTCTTTGTAAGTATTTTTGGAGAAATAAACATGTGCGGAGAAATTGGATCGAAAAGTGGCATTTGGACCATCGGAGAAAATTGCTAAAGACACCTCTCAAATGGATAAGGGGCATCCAGTTGATAAGGGGTGATCCACCTTTATTTTCACCCCACAATTACTATTTGCACCCCAGTGCTAAAGGGACCCCGACAGTTGGTTAAGGGGCAGCCATCTTCACCATTTAAAAATAGAGTTTTGGCGGGAAACTTTTGCAGCGACTGGTATAGTTTTAATTTAGGTTTTGGGCGTGTTTGGATGAAACTTAACTGCGGATTTTGATTGGGATTGACTGATTATGGCTGAACAGAGTGAATACGGGTGGTTGAATCGATTAAACAAGGCCTGATGATTAGATTCTCGATAAACAGGGGAAGTGGATATTCTCGGGTTTTTGCTGTTGGAAAGTTACGTGGATTATGCCGGATATTTTCATGGATATAACTCGGATTAGCCTGTTGCTACAAAACAGGGGCGTTAGTAGAGTTTGAATCGAGCCAGGCGAAGGTTAACATTGGTTCTCGACAAAACAGGGTATAGGATATCTCGGGTTTCTGTTTCGGGATAATTTGAATAGTTAAGGAAGTTGTTTGCAGTATACATGGAAGATACACCTGCCAGGATTCGTGTCTACCAGTTTTGGGAAGAGTTGGAGCAATTGCTAACGCGTAAGCAAACAAAAATGGAAATATTCTCGGAACTTGGAAGAGAAGAAAATCAGATATTTCTTGGAGGTTTTATCAGGTTATGGTCTATAAATAGTTGATGAGATACTCAGAAAGAGTTTTCGAGAGTTTGGGGTCGATACAGAGGCTTAGGGAGGCTGCAGAGGCGGAGAAATCAGGGTTACAGGAAAGTACCCTATTGCTGCTGAAGAAGAAGGAGACGAAGAACTATTGCCGTTCTTCTACAGTCTTATAATTTGTAACAATGACTTCCGTAACGACCATTAAGTGTTGTAGATTCTATGTATTATTATTTCTCCTCAATAAAAACACCTTTTGAGCCATGTTTCTATCCTATGAGTGTGTTTTGAGCATGATGAGCTAAACCCCAAGACTGGGACGACGGAGGAAGCCATGTTTCACAATTGCTTGGTAACTGTAATGATTCTTCATGACTTTTTGCATTGATTTAATTGATTTATGATTTTTATTAATTAGTTGTGATTTTGTCTGATGACGTATGCTTATACTTAGAGCTTTTGATGCGTCATACTCATGATTTACAATTAATCTTTTACAAAATCTATCTTTGGAAAAGAAATAGAGTCCATAAAAGAGTTAGAAGTGTTTTGAGTCATTATTTGAACCAATTGATTGTGATTAATGGTGGAAACCCAAGTCCCAGTTCTCTCGATAAATTGTGACAATATTTTCTAGTATTTTCTATTTTTAAAGTCTAAAATCAATCTTTACACGTCCGAGTGAAAGATAACTTTACTACCACTTCTACAATTACATCAATTTTTGGCGCCGCCGACGCGGACTTGTATTTAGATTTGTTTAAGTTTATTTTTATTATTTTTTGTTCTCTTTTACGCCTTTGGTATTTTTTGATTCTTTTCAGATTTTGAGCGAAGCTACAAGGAAAGAAAAAGTGCTATAAAAGGAAAGCATCACCAAAGAAGGAAAGAAAAGAGGAGTCCAAGGAGTGGAGAAGATTTTGTATATATTTATATTATTTGGACTTTATTTCTCTTTATTTTTAGAAACTGTAAATAGCGTTTCATTGTTGTAATTTTTCTTTTTATTTTTGGACACTTTTTGGACTTTTTTATTTTAAACCATAAGGAAGGGTTAAAAATTAAATAAAACTGTTTGCAGGGAAGGACGACAGTTACGACACTGTCTCGACCCCTCAGGTTCGTACACTGACATAGGAGTCGGTGGCCTGAATCGACTTCAACGGTTCATCGCCCGTCTGGTACGGGAGGTAAGACTCTATCCACACATGAATCCCCTGTCTGTGGGTTTTATTTTGTGTGACAACTCACACCCCTGCAATAGAATGTCAAACTGGTATTACAATAGCAACACAACGAATATCCGACTGATTTTCAAAATGGACATTACTTTGACCACAGTGTGAATAGTGGTTGGGAACATTAAACTTTTGAAGGTTATGGTCTATACCATGGTGAGCCCAATTACTATCTGATGAGTGCCAAATATTGTATATATTTATCCCTTTTTGTTGGCATTTAACTCATCTTTTGTGCATTAATTCTACATTTTATCCCATATTCTGTATTTTCATTGTTTTCAAGAATAAATATTTTTCTTACTTAATTTTATATTTTTAGGTAATAAATAAAGTCTGGATGACTTGCGGAGCGGAAAAGAGCTGAAGAGTGGTGAAAAGCCGGAAGAAATTACGCAAGGAAGCCGCAAAGAATGGTGCGCACAAGACCAAAAAGTTAGGAATGGGCTCAAGAAGGAAGAATTGTTCTTAAAGAATATATGGGCTTGGCATACCCAAGGCCCAAAACCCTTACCCAAAACCATTTTCTATATCCATACCCGCCTCCATTCTCAGCCGTGAGATCGGATCCATCTCATCATCCAATGGTCGCTTCTTCATCGTTCATCAAAATCTGAAGTCCCTGCAAAACACCATAGTACCTAAATTCCAAGCCTTCAGATTAGATCACATTTAGATCCTACGGTCGCTTCTTTGCCTGCTCATCAAATCTCGATACTTCCGCTTAACACTAAACACCTAACCTCGATCTTCGCCGTCAGTTTTGATGTATCTCGTCATCCAACGGTCTCCCCTCATCCATTTCCATCGCGCCGTTGGATCATTCCATCATCCTATAATCCTACGGTCCAGCTTCGCGAAACATCAAAATCCTCTACACCTGCTCAACACACTAGTATCCTATACCTATACCCTAACCAAACGCCCCCTCCTTCTTCTCCATCGACTTCTTCTCTTCCCCCCCCCTCTCTGCAACAGAACCACCTTCTCCATCATCACCACTACCCACTCCACTGCCACGCCACCACCTCTACCTGTCTCACATCATCCCTAAACTACCAACCCATCATCACCCCCTAACTATCTAGCCCCCTATTCCCTCAATCTCTCACGTTTCTTCCCTGAAACCCTAAGCGTGAGAGGTTGATGAAGTAGGTGACCTAGAGAAGAAATCAAGGTATGGGAAAGGCACCAGGAGAAGCAGAGAAGACATGGGTCGATGCTAATTGAGGAGATTTGTCACATCTAAGGTAAGAAAAAAAACCCAAACCCTAATTTCAGTTAATTTGGGGATTTTCGAGTAAACTCTAATTACTGTTAGGGAGAAGCATGGAGGAGCATTATAGAAGATATGGGTATGATTTGTACTGTCAAATTAGGTAGAAATAATTTACCTAATTTCTTTTGATTTTAGGGATTTTTTGGGAAGAACCCTAACTTGTAATTGGGTATAAATATGACTGTGGGTGTGATGTAAAGGCTTATGCTGGAATAGCCAGTGTCCAGAACTTTGATGTTCTGTATATGTTGTTTTCTTGGTATTCACTGTGTAATGTTCATGTTCGGTTTTGTGTAATGTTCATGTGTTTAATTCCTTTCCCTGTTTTATTGTCCTGTTGATGTTGTTGTTAATGTGATGTTTTGGGAGAACTGGATTAGCCAGTCTCTCCAATTTTTGTGTTGTTCCTGTTAATCATGTGTTGTTCCATCTGTTCTCTCATGTTCTCATTAGCTGAGGCTCAGATGAAGCTTTAGTGGACTGTTAGGTAGTGGAATGTTAGGTTAGAAGCCTTAGTGCACTGAATTGATTGAGCAATGGGAGAAATCAGTGCTCACTAGTGCTTGTGATTGATTGTACTGTCAAAAGACAGTCAATACTAGGAGCACATCAGTTGAGCAAGCTGATTATCTTGCTATTCCCTTTTTGTATGCTTAGGATCTTAAGTTGGCCTTAACTGTCACTTAGTTCCATTAGGGATTCAACCTAGAACTACACTATCTGGCTAGGTCACAAGGTGGATTCATAACCTAGTTGTGTTGTTTCTCTGTTTTGTATATGTAGTTTTGCTCCCCTGCCATTGCCCTTGGCTTAGGCCTTGGTTCTTTCTCTTTGCTTCATTTCCATTGCCATCTTCACTGCCATTTTCACCATTTCCTTTGCTTTTCTTCACTATCACTCTCCACTGTCACTGTCACCTGTTTTGTGTTTTGTATTTGTATCTGTTTTCTTGTGTTTATTGTTTTATCATCCATTGTCTCATTATTTCACTACCATCTTCATTGCTTTGTAAATATCACAGCTTCACTGCCACTATTTGCTATTTCTTCTCATTTGTTTCTCCTGTTCTTGTTACTGCCTTCATTATATTGTTTTACAAAAGCCCAGTGTAATCTAGTTCATAGCTCAGAAGCCTAGCTAATCTAAAGGCCCAGCCAACTGAGCCCAAGGCTCAGTTCATTCCAAAAATCAAAGGTCCAGTCCACTGTGGACTTAATCAAAGCCCAAGGCCCAGTGCAATTCAAAAGACCAAAAGCCCATAAGTTCACAGTCAATCCAAAAGCCCACTGAGCCCAAAACCATCTCATTGTTACAAAAACCCACTAAGCCCAAAGCACAATTAGAAGCCCAATAGCAATTTAGAGCCCAAATAGCTAGAAACTCCAAACACCCCCAGTCTCTGTGGATCGACCCGTACTTGCACGAGCTACAACTGACGACCGTGCACTTGCGGTATTACTGTAGGCCCGCGTTTTTATTTCGCTTCAATTTTATACGCTTTCACGGGCCCACCAAGTTTTTGGCGCCATTGCCGGGGACTCGGGTTGTTTTTTCTAGTAGTTTTATTAGCTATTTTTGCATTTCACTGCATAGCATTTGCATCTTCATCTGTTTCACTTCATTTGCTGTTGGACCTGCTGTTCTGAACCAGTTTTTCCTCTGCTGGGACGCCACCAAGGAAAAGAACCAAAACCCAACTGGGTTTTTGCAACAATATCAGAGCAGCTGGGCTGTGCTTAAAAGGTAACCCATTTAAGAGAACCCGAATTGTGGGCTTCCAATTTTTAATTGTGGGCTTGTAATATTAAAGCCAATTTTTGGGCTTTTTATTTTCTGTTGGGTTTGTAATTAATTTTTGTGGGCTTGTTTGTTTAATTTGTGGGCTTGTATTTAATTTTTGTGAGCTTGTTTAATTTGGACTGGTATTTTGTATTCTGGGTTTTTAAACCCAGCTGAGCTTGTTACCGATCACGCTAGGTTAACTCGTTAGTGGGCCGAGTACCCAAATTCTAGGCCGAGATTTTGGACTCAGTTTCACCAAACGTTTTCAAACCAGCTGAGCCAAAGCAAACACAAAACCAACAGTGGGCTTGCTCCCATTCAAAAACCAAATTTTATTTTCTTTTAAAATAAATAAATAAAAAAAAAAAATTGCTCCTAATTTCAAAAACCAAAATTTTTTCTCCCTCTTTAAAAACCAAAATTTTATCCCAAGCAAAACCAAATTTTCTTTTCAAAACCCTTTCCCAAAAAATCCAAACCCTTTAAAAACCAAATTTTGAGCTTTGTAAACTCTTTACTTAGCCTTTGAGCCCAATCATGTCTAGATCTTTTTCTACAGTTGGGGAATACAACAAATCCCTTAGAGAACTTGCATATGGACAAACTTCTGATGTGTCTGATTCTCTACCTAGGTCACATTGTGATATTTCTCCTGATTTGCCGATGCATGAGAATAAATTTGTTGATGATGTTGATGACTCTGATTGTGATCTTGCCAATTTGTTTGATGATTGTGAGCATGTTGTGACACGTGTAGAAGACTTAGGAGATGTTGATGTGATTAATAATGATGTGCCTATCGTCCTACATAAGTCACAATCTGATGGCCTTCCACCCAACCTAGATTTGGTTTGTATCCATATTATCAAACCGACTTTTCTGAGAGTCCCTAATCTAGGTTTGGAACTGTGTGCTTCCAAAGTCCTCTTGGACTATTTTGCTTCTAAGTATAATACATCTGAGGAACCACAGTTGGAATTAGCATGTTTTCCCGTCCCTAGCAAAGTTCATTTCGAGCTAGACCTTGTGCATGATGAACCCCCAAAACTGCGAGATTTTGTTTCCAAAATTTTATCCGTTGAAAAATCCAGGTTTGGGGGTAGCTCATTTTGTTTCACAGCTTCACTTGCATGCCTATCATATTATTATTGTGTGAAGCTGTTGAAACCTCTACACTTTGTCTTTTGGGTTGATCCTCAACTCTTTAGATTGTTAGTGTATGGTGAATTTTTGTATATAATCCAGTAGATAAAATTTCTTAAAAACCTTTTTGTTCCTTTTGTATATATTTTTCTAATCCAATATGATCTCGGCTGACATATGTTGGATTCTTTCCTTGAATAACGGAGTTCTAATATTGCTTTCGCCGAAATCGGGTATTCTCTTTCCTTTTTCTCTACTCAACATGATCCTCTTCATATGTTGTATTATAATTTTGTTCATATTTTAAAACATTGAGGACAATGTTTAGTTTAGGTTTGGGGGTGAAAAGTAGATACTTTGATAATATGCCATAATTGAAAACAAGAACTCCTTCTTTTTGAAAAATGAAAAATGAAAATAAAAAATTGAAAATTGAAAAAAACATAAAAATGGAGCTCATTTACCTTGAAATGTTGACTCTTGTGCAAATATGTAATTATTAGGAGTCTTAGTCTAGATATTTAGGCACCCTGATTCTAGCACAATTCACATAGTGATAAGAAATTTGCACGCGCACGATCTACCAATACATGTATAGCCTCGATCTTCAAGGTGTTTGATAGGAAGTCACGATTGCCAATCACTTTAGAATACTGAACGAAACTTGACTAGCTTGTTCTTTGGTTGGTTGGGATAGAAGGTGGAGGTTACATTAAGAAAGACAACCATCGAATTTAACTGGGTGCATCAAAAAGGGCTACCTCTTGCAAAGTGTCATGTAATCTTTTGTTTCCTTTTGTATATGTATCAAAAGTGTTTCTTTATCAAAAAAAAAATATTAAAAAAAAAAAAAACGATGTATATATTCAGAAAAAAAAAATATCAGAAAAATACAAAAAAATCAAGTATTTATCAATTCCATTCTCTTGTTCCAAAAATAAAAGAGAGTAGTCAATGTAAATAAGAGTCATGTAAATAGTCATCTTTTGTGTTTTATTGTAATAAGCAAGGAAGGGTGTATTCCATTGATGTACAACGCGAGTAATTGTGAAACACCTCCAACTCATTCACAATTCTCGTAAAGTCCGGACAGCTAGCTAGATTTCGACCTTGGTTCTTAGCCTGAGAAACTATCTCTTGGTGATTAGTAGTCATAACATCCGATCTTTCTTTACACATGTGTAGATACACTTTACACTCTTATCACATGTCCTTATTTGTTATCAGTGCTAGGATTGTGCCTTCGATAGCTAGATTGACATCTCCATTTTGCTGTGAGCTTAACTGACTTGCACATGTCACATTTGATGGAATCTGAGCTTATATTTTGACCTAGAACTTTGTAGGTACGTTCTAAGCAAACCTTCACGAGACTTCAACTCGTCCACTAGGGACACTTAGTGGTTTAAAAGGCTTAGTGCATACGCTAAATGCATTCGAGAGACCAGCGACAGTGGTATAGTTAGGATTTCCTTAGTTTTGTTTTACTTGAGGACAAGTAAAATTCAGGTTTGGGGGTATTTGATGAGTGCCAAATAATGTATATATTTATCCCTTTTTGTTGGCATTTAACTCATCTTTTGTGCAGTAATTCTACATTTTATCTCATATTCTGTATTTTCATTGTTTTCAAGAATAAATATTTTTCTTACTTAATTTTGCATTTTTAGGTAATAAATAAAGTCTGGATGACTTGCGGAGCGGAAAAGAGTTGAAGAGTGGTGAAAAGCCGGAAGAAATTACGCAAGGAAGCCGCAAAGAATGGAGCGCACGTCCAAAAAGCTAGGAATGGGCTCAAGAAGGAAGAATTGTTCTTAAAGAAGATATGGGCTTGGCATACCCAATGCCCAAAACCCTTACCCAAACCCATTTTCTATATCCATACCCGCCTCCATTCTCAGCCGTTAGATCGGATCCATCTCATCATCCAATGGTCGCTTCTTCATCGTTCATCAAAATCTGAAGTCCCTGCAAAACACCATAGTACCTAAATTCCAAGCCTTCAGATTAGATCACATTTAGATCCTACGGTCGCTTCTTTGCCTGCGCATCAAATCTCGATACTTCCGCTTAACACTACAACACCTAACCTCGATCTTCGCCGTCAGTTTTGATGTATCTCGTCATCCAACGGTCTCCCCTCATCCATTTCCATCGCGTCTTTGGATCATTCCATCATCCTATAATCCTACGGTCCATCTTCGCGAAACATCAAAATCCTCTACACCTGCTCAACACAATAGTATCCTATACCTATACCCTAACCAAACGCCCCCTCCTTCTTCTCCATCGACTTCTCCTCTTTCTCCCCTACCCCGACAGTTGCAGAACCACCACCACCTTCTCCACCTGCTCTGACTCCATCACCACCTCTACCTGTCTCACATCATCCCTAAACTACCAACCCATCATCACCCCCTAACTATCTAGCCCCCTATTCCCTCAATCTCTCACGTTTCTTCCCTGAAACCCTAAGCGTGAGAGGTTGATGAAGTAGGTGACCTAGAGAAGAAATCAAGGTATGGGAAAGGCACCAGGAGAAGCAGAGAAGACATGGGTCGATGCTAATTGAGGAGATTTGTCACATCAAGGTAAGAAAAAAAACCCAAACCCTAATTTCAGTTAATTTGGGGATTTTCGAGTAAACTCTAATTACTGTTAGGGAGAAGCATGGAGGAGCATTATAGAAGATATGGGTCTGATTTGTACTGTCAAATTAGGTAGAAATAATTTACCTAATTTCTGTTTGATTTTAGGGATTTTTTGGGAAGAACCCTAACTTGTAATTGGGTATAAATATGATTGTGGGTGTGATGTAAAGGCTTATGCTGGAATAGCCAGTGTCCAGAACTTTGATGTTCTGTATATGTTGTTTTCTTGGTATTCACTATGTAATGTTCATGTTCGGTTTTGTGTAATGTTCATGTGTTTAATTCCTTTCCCTGTTTTATTGTCCTGTTGATGTTGTTGTTAATGTGATGTTTTGGGAGAACTGGATTAGCCAGTCTCTCCAATTTTTGTGTTTTTCCTGTTAATCATGTGTTGTTCCATCTGTTCTCTCATGTTCTCATTAGCTGAGGCTCAGATGAAGCTTTAGTGGACTGTTAGGTAGTGGAATGTTAGGTTAGAAGCCTTAGTGCACTGAATTGATTGAGCAATGGGAGAAATCAGTGCTCACTAGTGCTTGTGATTGATTGTACTGTCAAAAGACAGTCAATACTAGGAGCACATCAGTTGAGCAAGCTGATTATCTTGCTATTCCCTTTTTGTATGCTTAGGATCTTAAGTTGGCCTTAACTGTCACTTAGTTCCATTAGGGATTCAACCTAGAACTACACTATCTGGCTAGGTCACAAGGTGGATTCATAACCTAGTTGTGTTGTTTCTCTGTTTTGTATATGTAGTTTTGCTCCCCTGCCATTGCCCTTGGCTTAGGCCTTGGTTCTTTCTCTTTGCTTCATTTCCATTGCCATCTTCATTGCCATTTTCACCATTTCCTTTGCTTTTCTTCACTATCACTCTCCACTGTCACTGTCACCTGTTTTGTGTTTTGTATTTGTATCTGTTTTCTTGTGTTTATTGTTTTATCATCCATTGTCTCATTATTTCACTACCATCTTCATTGCTTTGTAAATATCACAGCTTCACTGCCACTATTTGCTCTTTCTTCTCATTTGTTTCTCCTGTTCTTGTTACTGCATTCATTACCTTGTTTTACAAAAGCCCAGTGTAATCTAGTTCATAGCTCAGAAACCTAGCTAATCTAAAGGCCCAGCCAACTGAGCCCAAGGCTCAGTTCATTCCAAAAATCAAAGGTCCAGTCCACTGTGGACTTAATCAAAGCCCAAGGCCCAGTGCAATTCAAAAGACCAAAAGCCCATAAGTTCACAGTCAATCCAAAAGCCCACTGAGCCCAAAACCATTTCATTGTTACAAAAACCCACTAAGCCCAAAGCACAATTAGAAGCCCAATAGCAATTTAGAGCCCAAATAGCTAGAAACTCCAAACACCCCCAGTCTCTGTGGATCGACCCGTACTTGCACGAGCTACAACTGACGACCGTGCACTTGCGGTATTACTGTAGGCCCGCGTTTTTATTTCGCTTCAATTTTATACGCTTTCCCGGGCCCACCACTATCCACACGCCAACTGGTCGTACGAGCAAAATTTCTCTCTACTAGAGTCAACACGTGAGTAGCTGACTCGACACGTAAGTTAGCAGAAATGAATAACTTAGTTATGGACGAAAGTAATGCAACGAGTGAAATTTCTTTCCTAGATTCAATTAGGAAGTCATGTGAGTCGACTCAGAATATTTTGTTAGAGGCCCAGAATAGTACTGCTCGAAATAATCTTAATTTCCAATATAGTGTTTCCAATAATACCCTTGAAAATAAGGATAGTTATTTGCATAATCAAGATGAAGAGGTTAGAATTGGTATCACTACTTTTGTAGATGAGGTTCGACCATTTTCATGTTATTATAATGATGATTATGATGAGGATAGTGTTGATGAAGAATCGGACACATATAGGCATAGTGATCAGGAATTTGTTACCCCAATTGAGCTTATAACGATAATATTATTTCCAGTTCAAATCCAAATAATTTTAATAATTATTCACCTATTCAAAAGGACAAGGATTTGACTAGAGATACTCCCATTTTAGACGATGTAGTATTTCCTTTTGATTACGAAGCTAATAATGGTTTAGAGGAACGAGTTTCTTCTGAGAATATTGTTTTAAAGTCTAGCGATTTAGAAAACATTAGTCTTAGACAAAGAAAATAAACTCGTAGAGATGAGTGAGGATGAACCTGACTTAGAAGAATCAATTGACCTTTTCAGGAATCAGATGACCTTGAAATTAGGAAAGTTGTGACTAGTCTTTCTAGAGATATTGAAAACTCTAAGTTTGGGGGTGATTATCATTCTCCATGTGCTTTAACTCTTAGAAAGGTCCCTCACTTGGGACTTGACATATGTGCCTCAACCATTTTACAAGATTATCTTCATACACGTTTTCCTGAACCTGGTGATGTCCATAAGGAAGTTTAGTTATTAGAAACCCATCCTCTGGTTGATGTGGTTTACCCAGGATATGATACCCAGATTGACTTTGTTTTCCCACAAAATATTTTTCAAACCAATTGTGGGAACGTATATGTTTCAGATGTGTCAATTATTAAGTTTTGAGACTAAACCTAAGTACTTTAGGATTTTGGAATCGACACATTTGTTTAAGAATAACCACCACTTCAATTATGGTCATCTATGTAAGTCAAATTTGATTGACTTTAAGGATCCTCAGTTATTTAGGTTATTATTATGTCCTTCTAAGTTTTTACTTGAGTTTTTCCAGACTCTAATACCTGAATCGGATCTTAGCTACGAGGAAATGCAACCCATGAAAATATTTTATTTGGACCCAGTTATTGAAACTGAACCTGAACCACAACTAGATGTAGTTGTCTTAAACAGGAAACTAGACAAGGGTGTGCTTTATTTGTTTATTCTCTTGGCAGGTTGCAGATTCCTTTTATTTGTGATAGCTCTATTCGGTTTTGATGACCCACAGATATTTCGGCTATTACTTTATGATTTTATAAGGTGACTAATCCTTTCTTAGTCTGGCTGAAGACGTTAAACTTAGCACTTCTTGGGAGGTAAACCCATGCTCATGCAATACGGTAATAACTTTCCTTAACTCTTTTGCTTCAAATGGTAACAGTTTCTCCTTGTTCATGTTTTTAATTTTATCTTTAGAACATTGAGGACGATGTTAGATTTAAGTTTAGGGGTATGGGAGAAACTTTTTAGTTGCAATAAATAAACTCTAGAGTCTAGAGATTTATGCTTATTAAGGATGGCACTAACCAATCTAAGTGGATGGAAGCATCTTGGTTGTAGGAGTTGAGGAACCAATCTGATTAGATGGAAACATCTAAAGAGTCTATTCATAAAAGCACAGAGCTCAGGTGTTAGAAGTAACATGGTAGTTTCTCCATATCTCGTTGAGTCCTTTTCACTTCTGTTTTTATTTTGTTTTTTTTTTAAAATATGTTTCTCTAAGTGATTAGGTGGGGCTTACGATTCAAGTTGTTACCACTGCTAGGGTGAAATAGAGTGATTGAGATATCACCAAAAAACAAAAAAAAAATGGAAAATGAAAAAAAGAAAAAAAAAAGAAAAAAGAATTATTATGAAAAAAATATTTGAGACCAGACCACCAGACCAACCGGAATAAATTCAATAAAGTCGACCACTGGTACCCTTGTATATGCCAGTTGTGTTGACCTAGAGTTAGGATTATCGACCACTGGTTCCCTTGTATATGCCAGTTGTATTGATATTAGTTAGACTAGTATCTCAGTCCATGAGGATAGGTTCATTTTGGCAGTGGCCTTTAGAAAGATATGAGAAACACCGTTCACCTTAGTTAACATCAAAACCATCTATCTTTTTCTATATCCATCTTCTTAATCTATCCATGTGATTGGTTGACTCAGGTTATGATGTCCATAGTGCGACTATCTGAGTAGAGCTCCGTCATTTATATATGAATTTTAGTATACTTGAGTGCAAACTCGTATACAACAATTGGAATTTCGCATCAAGGTACTTCCTCCTGTAGTCAATGAGAGTATGCCAACCAAGGAGGTTCTTTAGTGCTATTCCAAGGTTCTGCGAAGATAGCTAAGTTGTGGAGTAAAGGTTTTGCGGGTATATCTCTTGTAAGCCCTCCCGAGACTATAACTCGGCCACTAGGGCCACCAAGGGGTTTGAAGGCTTGTTGCATACGCTAAATGCAACCGACGATGTCTGCGACAGTGAGTTAGGATTTTATTTTGTAGATTTGATTTGCTCGGGACTTGCAAATAATAAGTTTGGGGGTATTTGATAGACGCATTTATGTGTCTATTTTCATCTCGATTTCCTACATTATTAGTACCCATTTTTGTACTTATTTTGGTATTTTATGTCTTTGTAGGTATTTTTGGAGAAATAAACATGTGCGGAGAAATTGGCTCAAAAAGTGGCATTTGGACCTCCGGAGAAAATTGCTAAAGACACCCCTCAAATGGATAAGGGGAATCCAGTTGATAAGGGGTGATCCACCGTTATTTGCACCCCACAATTACTATTTGCACCCCAGTGCTAAAGGGACCCCGACAGTTGGTTAAGGGGCAGCCATCTTCACCATTTAAAAATAGAGTTTTGGCGGGAAATTTTTGCAACGACTGGCATAGTTTTAATTTAGGTTTTGGGCGTGTTTGGGTGAAACTTAACTGCGGCTTTTGATTGGGCTTGACTGATTAGGGCTGAACAAAGTGAGTACGGGTGGTTGAATCGATTAAACAAGGCCTGATGATTGAATTCTCGATAAACAGGGGAAGTGGATATTCTCGGGTTTTTGTTGTGGGAAATTTACGTGGATTATGCCGGATATTTTCATGGATATGACTCGGATTAGCATGTTACTACAAAACAGGGGAGTTAGTAGAGTTTGAATCGAACCAGGAGAAGGCTTACATTGGTTCTCGACAAAACAGGGTATAGGATATCTCGGGTTTCTGTTTCGGGATAATTTGAATATTTAAGGAGGTTTTTTGCAGTATACATGGAAAATACAGCTGCCAGGATTCGTATCTACCAGTTTTTGGAAGAGTTGGAGCAATTGCTAACGCGTAAGAAAATAAAAATGAAATATTCTCGGAACTTGGAAGAGAATAAAATCAGAGATTTCTTGGAGGTTTTATCGGCTTATGATCTATAAATAGTTGGTGAGATACTCAGAAAGAGGTTGTCGAGAGTTTGGGGTCGATACGGAGGCTTAGGGAGGTTGCAGAGGCGGAGAAATCAGGTTTACAGGAAAGTACCCTACTGCTGTTTAAGAAGAAGGAGACGGAGAACATTGACGCAGACAGACAGTCGCAGTACTGCTACACTATATATCTTCCGTTCTTCTACAGTCTTATAACAGTCTCATAATTTGTAACAGTGACTTCTGTAACGACCGTTAAGTGTTGCAGATTCTCTGTATTATTATTTCTCCTCAATAAAAACACCTTTTGAGTCATGTTTCTATCCTATGAGTGTGTTTTGAGCATGATGAGCTGAACCCCAAGACTGGGACGACGGAGGAAGTCATGTTTCACAATTGCTTGGTAACTATAATGATTCTTCATGACTTTTTGCATTGATTTAATTGATTTATGATTTTTATTAATTAGTTGTGATTTTGTCTGATGACGTATGCTTAGACTTAGAGCTTTTGATGCATCATACTTATGATTTACAATTAATCTCTTACAAAATCTATCTTTGGCAAAGAAATAGAGTCCATAAAAGAGCTAGAAGTGTTTTGAGTCATTATTTGAACCAATTGATTGTGATTAATGGTGGAAACCCAAGTCCCAGTTCTCTCGATAAATTGTGACAATATTTTCTAGTATTTTCTATTTTTAAAGTCTAAAATCAATTTTTACACGTCCGAGTGAACGATAACTTTACTACCACTTCTACAATTACATCATCTATCTCGGGTGTTCAAGGTATTATTCGACAATTCTTTATTTGTGAATTTGAGGAAGTGCACTTTCATGTCCTCTGAAGTTACCTTCTTGGATTATATAATCTCTTCTACGGGTATTCATGTAGATCCTTCTAAAGTTCAAGAAATTATGGATTGGCCTGTTCCTATTTATATCAAAGAGGTGAGAAGTTTTCATGGATTGGCTTCTTTTTATAGGCGTTTTGTAAGAAATTTCAGCACCATTGCTGCACCTCTTACTGATTGTTTGAAGAAGGAAAAATTCATATGGACTGAAGAAGCTGATAAAAGTTTCAATGCTCTTAAAGAAAAACTATGTTCAGCTCTTATCCTTGCACTGCCTGACTTTTCCAAGCCTTTTCAAGTTGACTGTGATGCTTCTATTGTTGGAATTGGAGCAGTTTTGTCTCAAGAAGGACATCCAGTTGCTTACCATAGTGAAAATAATTCTGATACCCAGAAAAAGTGGTCTACATATGAATTGGAATTGCTTGCACTTGTACAAGCTCTTAAACAATGGCATACTTATTTGGTTCATCAAGAATTTGTCATTAATACTGATATATGCTTTGAAATATCTCCAAACTTCATCTAAGGTTAACCGTATGCATGATATGTGGTTATCCACAATTAATAAGTACACTTTTTCTGTCAAACATAAAAGTGGAAAGCTTAATCAAGTAGCAGATGCTCTGAGTAGAAGGCGACATCTTTTGGCAACTATTCGAAATGAGAGTTTTGCTTTTGATTATATCAAGGAGATATATGCAGAGGATGATGACTTTAAGTCACTTTGGGAACAATGCAGTTCTTTGGGTCATGGAGTTGATGATTTTCTCATTCAAGATGGCTTTTTATTTAAAGGTAATCGTCTTTGCATTCCTAATGGTTCTTTACGTCTTTATTTAATACGTGAACTACATGGAAGTGGACTTGGTGACCTTTTTGGCAGAGACAAAACTGTTGCACTTGTAGAGGAACGCTATTTTCGGCCTTCAATTAAGAGTGATGTACAAAAATACGTTATGAAATACATGGTTTGCCAGCAAGCTAAGGGTAATGTTCAAAACACCGAACTTTACACTCATTTACCAATTCTAGAAGCTCTGTGGGTGGACATTAGTATGGATTTTATTCTTGGTTTACCTCGTACAGCTAGAGGGAATGATTCAGTGATGGTTGTGGTGGATAAATATTCCAAGATGGCTCATTTTATAGCCTGTAAAAAGTCTACTGATGCTTCAAATGTTGCATCTTTATTTTTCTGAGAGATAGTTTGATTACATGGCATTCCTAAGTCTATTATTTCTGATAGAGATACAAAATTTCTGAGTTATTTCTGGAAGACATTGTGGATGCGTTTGGGAACTAATTTACAGTTCAACACTACTTCACATCCTCAAACAGATGGACAAACTGAAGTTGTCAATCGTTCTTTGGGCAGTTCGATTCGAGCCAAATGCATTGATAACAGCAAACAATGGGATATTTTGCTGCCTCACACGGAGTTTGCATTCAACACTTAAGTAAAATCTATAGGTAAAACTCCATTTGAAATTTTTTATTCAAAGGTGCCTAATCATGTATTAGACTTGGTTGTACTTCCTAAGTTACATAAACCCAATGTCAAAGCTGATAATCTGTTGGAGCAAGCTTCTCAATTACATCATGAGGTCAAAAAAAAACTTGAGGAGTCTAATGCTAAATACAAGGATGCTGTAGATAAGCGTAAAAGATTCAAAACTTTTCAAGAGGGAGATCTAATAATAATTCATCTACGCGAGGAAAGATTTCCAGTTGGTACCTATAACAAGGCTAAGATGAAGAAGTACGGTCGTTCCAGAATCGTGAAGAAAATCAGTGACAATGCATATGTCATTGATCTACCCAAGGAATGGAACATTTCTAATGTGTTCAATGTTCAAGAGATTTTCACCTTCCATGGTGATAATGACCTATTATTTTTTCCACGCAACTCAGAGACGAGTTTTTCTCAAGAAGGGGGGGACTGATGTAGGACATCTACCTGTTTTCAATGTATTAACTGTTCCAGTTGATCCAATTGGTATGTATCAACAATGACAGTTGATCCCTTTATGATGTATTAACTTTCGCAGTTGATCCCTTTACGTTGTGTCCACTGTCACAGTTGATTCATAGCATCTACTTTGGTTTACTTGTCTATCAAGTCTAGAACTTCTCCTTTTAGAGTTTCTTTATTTTTTCTTTTAGAGTTTTACTATTTTTAGGTTCTTGTCATTCCTATATAAACAGGATTATTACGTTCTTGTAACACACATTATTATTATCAAGATTATTCAAAACAACCCTTTTCAGATCTTTCTATCATTCTCATCTCCAAATCCTATTGTTCTTCTATTTTGTCATCCTTTTTTTCCCTTCTCATCACCTGCAATCTCCTTATTGCTTTCTTCTCTTATACGTACTACACTACTATCAATCCAAATCCTCGGAATATCATTATTGTCGCAGCCGACTCAATGATATGTCACAATCATCAATCCATCAGACTCTCAACGTCTATGATCCGCAAAGCATTACTGTTGTTGTCTCAACAGACACTTTATGCTTCATTCATAATAGTGAGTTGCAAAGCATGTCACATTGATCACTTAGAATCATGCCCAACTCATTAATATGCTAAGACTGACAGTCTAGCTAGGTCAATGATTGACCACATTAATACACGTTTGCAAAGAAACTTCACATGAGACATCAATCATGTCACATGAGGGGATATTCACTAGAGTTTTTGTTTAGCGGTCTACAACACGTACGACGTAGCCATACATCCACGATGAGAAAGTGATTAAGTTGTGATGGCAGTTGAAAGAGTAGACGGAGTACTGGTCTGACAACCACCAAGTCTTCCTAACGAAGTGGAGTACTGGTTCAACCACTATTTCCCACTTATCTACTCTTCCACTCCTCTTCAACAGTCACCACTTACAAGATATCAATGTGTTAACTGCTTTTTGCTACAAATAGGTTCCTAAACCTATGATAGATAACTTACGACAACTTATCATTATCCCACACAGAAACTTTGTCTCGGTCTAACCATTGAAATCATCTTCAAACCAGTTCATCACATCCACAATCAATTTCCATTGATCTCAACACATTCTTAACTTCCCTCCCTACAGATCGACCATTTTCCTTCCATTGTGACCGAACCGAATCTGAACATCATTTCTTGGTTTAGGCCAGAATCTTGCACATTGGTCTCTCGAACTCAAACCACTCACATGCAGTGTATTTTTTTAAAGGTTTAAACGATTTGCTTCATCTAGCATCTTCCTACTCCACTAATTTACAGTTTAACTAGTAAAATGTTTTTACCCGCAAACAATCATTTATAGAGCATGTCGAAGCAAAAAGACAACTATTGCAGAGATGATCACTGAAGGGAGATGGGAAAGCAATGATCAATAGAGTTGGATATGCTAAAGAGGTACTCGGATACTGCGCTTGTTCTGGTAGAGGAAAATGACGAAGTAAACTTGATGAAAAATTTCTAAATCACAACTCTTGATGGTAACTCGATAGGTTGCATATTTGAGAAATTTCTTTGGTTAAGAAGTGTATATTCCAAACAAATTGAGTTTTATGTTACATGTTGTATTTAATAATCTTTACCTACCAGATTAATGCTTCAGCATAGAGGCTGAAAAAGCGGGCGTCTAACAACACCACCCAATATTTCGCTTAGCAATCTGTATGGACTAACTCCGAAATACTTTACTATAGAATCAACTAAACAGACAGACTCAATCTAGATAAAAGTATCTCAAGGAGTTAATATCTCTCTCGTGATTTAATTTTTACTAAAGCTAAAAACAATAGCAAGTCTTTATCAAATACAAGGAATAACTTGGACGGTACCAAAGACCAATGTCCAAGGATCAATCAATATCAATCAACAACCAAAGGTTGGATTTCTAATTGATGATCACGAACGCACAACCTGTATTATTTGAATTATATAAAATATAATGCGGAAAAGATATAACACATACACCAGAAATTTTGTTAATGAGGAAACCGCAAATGCAGAAAAACCCCGGGACCTAGTCTAGATTGAATACACATTGTATTAAGCCGTCACAGACACTAGCCTACTGCAAACTAACTTCGGACTGGACTATAGTTGAACCCCAATCAGTCTCCCACCGATTCAAGGTACAATTGTACTCCTACGCCTCTGATCCCAGCAGGATACTACACACTTGATTCCCTTAGCTGATCTCACCCACAACCAAGAGTTGCTGCAACCTAAAATCGCAGACTTGATAATAAACAAATATGTCTCACACAGAAAAGTCTATCAAAGGATAAATATGTCTCCCACAGATAAAACCTAGGTTTTGTTCCGTCTTTTGATATAAAATCAAGGTGAACAGGAACCAATTGATAATCCGGTCTTATATTCCCGAAGAACAGCCTAGATTAATCAATCACCTCTCTACAATCCTTCCTGACTACACATGAGGTTTGTCGAGGAATCACAAACAGTGAGACCAAGATGTTTATGACTTCTTTATCTTGCCTATCGGAGAACTCTCACGATCTCAAGCCAATCAATCGATTGTACTCGTACGATAGAAGATGCATGATCAGATCACACAACTACGATAAAAGTAGTATCGGTCTGGCTTCACAATCCCAATGAAGTCTTTAAGTCGTTAACCTGATTTTAGAGAAGAAAATCAAAGGTTAATGGAGATCGACTCTAGCGGGCGCACTAGTAGCACACAGACGTGTGCGGATTAGTTTTGCACAGTGCTAGATGTCTCCTTTATATAGACTTCAAATCAGGGTTTTGCCTTAGTTACAAAGCAATCCATATTCACCGCTAAATGAAAACCTGATATAGATTCAAGATAATATTTCTCAACCGTTAGATCGAAAAACCTAGCTTGTCACACACATTTTGGTAAACATTTACTGGGTTCGTGAAAACCATGCCCAAATGTGTACGTGTATGTTGGTTCAACATAGTAACCCAAAAGGTTAACCATATGAGCATTTCATATTAACCTTGTTCTTCTTCACCATAACTAGTTCAATTGACTCAAATGAACTAGTTAAAGAGTTGTTCAATTGCTATGAGATCTTATGTAACTACACAAGACACAATTGAAACAAAGATGATTCGATTCGATTGAATCGGCTCATGAACATTATAGCCACGGTTTGCATAAAGCATTCCTTAGTAATTTAATGTTTCATGTTCAGAGCACATTTTTAGATCATAACCTCTTAAGTTCACAAACAAGTTCGCGGACTTAAGTTAATCGGTTGAGTTTTCCAAACTCAGCAGAAATTCTCGAAAAGAGAACTTCCGCCAGTTCGTGGACTGAGTTCGCGGACTTAGCACACAAACGAGTTTTGGAAAATCCAGCAGAAATTCTCGGTCGAGAACTTTCGACAGTTCGCGGACTGGGTTCGCGGACTTGACAAGCCAATTCCACAATCCTCCCGATTTCTCTTGATCAACAAAGTTCGAAAACTTCAGTTCAAGGAATACATGGTTATGTAATCTAAACTCTCATTTGAATCATTGAGACATTCTCAGAGGACGCTATGTAGCCGTTATTCACAGACCGATTCACGTCAGAGCAATTCTCAAAGTGATTGAAACATTTCATGACTTTCGTCACTAGGTGAAGATAAACTTGATCAAAGCGAAACTCTTTACCAACACACGATTTCGAGATAAAAGATAAGCAATGAATTCTCAGCTCGAAATGTCAAATGTGTATGATCTAGGATATATAGCATACGACTTTTGTCTCATAAGAATTAGGAGATAGAAGAGATAAAATTTTGAGTGATAGATAAGTTCAAGTCTCCACATACCTTTTTGTTGATGAAGTTCCACGGTTCCTTGTATAGATCTTCGTCGGTGTATGATGAATCGCCATGAAGTCCTTGAGCTCAACTACACTTTTCTATGTGGCTAGAAATCAAGACTCATAGTTTTGATCACTAACATTGACAAACATGCTTGAGATAGCAACGCATGCGAGGTTGACCGATCTATGCTCTAACAATCTCCCCCTTTGTCAATTTTAGTGACAAAACTATTAATACATATGGAATACAAAAAAGATAAACTTTAGTGGCTCCTATTCCATAGTCTAATCTTCAACGTTCCCTGAAATCTTCGTCTTTCCAAGTACTCCAATGATCCCAAAGGTTGTAAGTTTAGCATCACCGTTGTTGAAGATCCGTAGCTATAACAATGAGAGAAATCGAGATTCTCGATCATTATTATACAGTGTCATAGTATTATTATGTAATTTCAAAGTCCAATTGTATCACGACTTTAACGATGATACTACGGTGATATGTATCACTCCCCCTTAGTCAATACTCCATCTCGATCATGGAAACCACTCCCCCTTACACAATGATCCGAAAACCATATGTATTTGTAGTGTGAACTACATTATTTCTCCCCCTTTTTGTCAATACAATTGGCAAAGGTACAAGAACAGGATCATAATGAAATTTCCACAAGAGACATTTCATAGACTAAAAGAAAAATATATACCAACTTAATTTAGATGCAATCATAAAGCCGAAGCTAAATGCATTCATCAAGGAGTTTTAAGATACAAAATAACCCCTACAAAATTCCACAGCCGCACACCCCGCAAGATATTACCATTAAGCACAAGTTCAAAAGAACTCTCCCCCATTTGATGTCATTCCCGAAAGAACAACAAGAGCGACCTTAATTTCGAAAGAAAAGAAGGATTTTTTATTAGACACCAAAAACCATGAGAATGATTTTCTATATCCAAAACTCAACCAAATTAACCACAAGTAAACCCATGATTAATTCAATTGGAATACGCAACTAAATCAAACCACGAAAGTGATCAATTTAATTGAAAGTGCTCAACATAAGTAAACTTACGGAGCTACGACTAAGGTAGTCATACGGAGATGACTAACTTAATCGTTCAAATACTCAACATAAGGAAAACCTTACGGAATATACGACTACATTAACCAAAGAACATGATAGTGTAGCCTTTCATATACTCAACACAAGAACTTGTGGAATATATGAAAACTCAACTAGATTAATTACAAGAGAACCTATAATTAATCTAATTGGAATACAAATAACCAAACTAATCACCGAAGTAATTAATTTAATTATTTTGGGCTCAACATAAAAGAACTTATGGTACCCCGACTAAGTTCATCATAGAATATGACAACCTTAACCGTACATGTACTCAACATAAGAAAGAAAACTTATGGAGTACTAACTAAATAACCAAACTAGTTGATTAATTTAGTTCCTAATGCTCGACCTATAGCATCTCATGGAACAACCAACAAAGCCAAGGTAAATCGACTTAGTTGTAAGGTGCTCAACATAAGACACACAATGGAGCCTTCACGGTAAAACATAATAAAATAGATCAATGAAGATCAATACCGTGGATAACATACAAGGATCTATTATATTTTCCATCATAACGATATAATAGACTTTATCCTTGTCAAACAAAAGATATCATCCTATTTTCCATCAAATACATGACTGCATAGGCATAACTTTTGTAATTGTCAAAAGTCCATTCGTCCTTTCATCAATACGAATACTAATTCATGAACGACTTTACTTTTGACCGCAATATGGGACCTTCAAGTTCACGGACGTAAACAATACATATCCCATACAAATATTGCAATATCACAAACTATTAAAATACTGCAATAAACATCATCTTCCAAATATTTTTAGAATTTAAAACCAATAAACCTAAAAAATAACATAAGAAGATGAAAAATAAAATAGCTATGTGTAGTCACAATCATCGCTATTCAAAGCACTAGTTATTCTTCCAACTAATCCAAAAAGAAGACATATTAGGCAAATAATAAGATGTATTACTCAACACCTTCATCATCGGACAATTTCCAAGTAGCTTGAATTGAATCCAACTCTTCCTTGAGCTCGGGACATTTGGTTCCAATTAACGACACTTGATCTTTTAAGCACTTCACTCTTGCATTTACCTTGCATACACCCTTGTAAACTTTTTGAATAAGCCTCAAGGTGGTAGGGTCTTCAATATCAAGAGGAGTACCTCTTTGTCGCTTGCGAACATTTTCCCTTATACGCCAAAAAGTACATGGACGAACAAGTTTGGGAGCCCAAGAGAATTTCCAATAAAATCAAGTCCACGATCACGGCAAATTTGGCTAATCAAACAAGGATAGCCTAACATCTTGATGTGAGAAGTCATCGTCATCATTTGAAAGATGATAAAGCCACAAATATCAAGATCTGTATTGTCGGATGCAAGGAAGAAGACCAATAACGCAAACTCATAACTCCACCAAGAATTCTCAATTGTGGAGGGACAAAGGTTAGAGATACTAAGTTTTCCAAACACCATTAAAGAAATAATAATATCATTAGTAGGAAACTTTCCTTGACTCCAAACAACCTTCTTTACACAAAGTCCAATAGAGATATCATCATATGAAGAACGTTCATCACTTGGTCTAGGTAACCGTACGTTGCCCAACGGTATTTTGGTGACCCTTGAAATTAACTCTCTATTAACAAGAAACCTTTCTCTATTTATCATGGATTTGAATTCCATCTTCTTAAAATCAACATCATGAATGTTGGCATAGAAAATCCTTGTTAGAGAATCAAAACCTTCACCGAGGCCATTAAAGATATTCCCAAGATTGAACTTTTTGAAGCAACCTAAATCCTCTTCATATCCACTAAAGGTTTCCAATTTCTTTTCTAGAATAAAACCTTTGGAAGCAATCCTATCAAAAGTTCTAGCACAAGAATCATTCACAAACCTAATTCTAAGAGAATTTTGATCACAAGGTGGATTCAAGCTAGAGGATTTTGAGCTTTTAGAACTCCTTTTCATGCTTCTATAAATCATTATAAAGAGATACTCAATAAGAGATTACTTACTTGAAGAGAACCCCAAACACCCTTCCTTTTGATTTCTTCAAAGAAGCTTTAATGGTGGAGAATCACAAACCCTAGTTCATGTACACGGACGGAAGATGAGAAAGGAGAAGATTCGCGGACCACCAACATATATATATATCCCTCATTCATGGGCTTGGACTGTACACGAACCATGCTTCACAAGACTTAAGGAAAAATCTTAGCCCTTTTCACATAAGTGGTAAACAACCAACAAAAAAGTGGAAGAAAACAGAGGTAATAGAAAGCTAACCAAACAACAGCACAACTGTACACAACTCAAGCATTTCTTGCCCCACATCAAGATATGTACAAATGGGGAAAATCCAGTCTTGTTACCAAGAGGCATAATGCAGAGGAATTCTCATGCGACACATCTGGTTGATAGGTGTGAACAGTCCCTGTAGTATAATCAAAATAATGATGATAGTCAGGGAAGCTAGAGCTTTCTATCCTTCGTTGGTTCGGGCTAGAAGAAGGATATTTCCGATATCTGGGTTGTTCAGTATTAACAGTTTTAACACGACCAACACCCTTTCCGGAAAGATTCTTAGACTTAACAGAATTAAGTTTTTCTAAGAATTTAAAAACGCCTTCGAACGCTTTAAAAAGATCTTTATCAATTGATCCATCACGATAGTATTCCTCATAGAGATCAAGAGTTAATCTAGTGAGGTTCCATATCCTTGAGCGTATTGAACGTTTTCCCAATTTTTCTTTCCTTTTATTTTTTCCTTCAGATTGCTTCTTAACATCTAAATCTCCCCTTTTAGATGAAGTAAGATTATCATGAGAACCCAGAGGTTTTAACCATAACAATCTTTAAGGAATTCTGGCATGCGTTACAGATGCCAGGAGCAAGTTTTCCAAAGAAATTTCCCATAGGGAAATTTATATGGAACGAACAAACACAAACTTATTAGGTTTACCGTGTTTTCCTGCTCTTATACCAATTGAAAAAGCGGGGGTCTAACAACACCACCCAATATTTCGCTTAGCAATCTGTATGGACTAACTCCGAAATACTTTACTAGAGAATCAACTAGACAGTCAGACTCAATCTAGATAAAAGTATCTCAAGGAGTTAATATCTCTCTCTTGATTTGATTTTTACTCAAGCTAAAAACAATAGCGAGTCTTTAGCAAATACAAGGAATAACTTGGACAGTACCAAAGACCAATGTCCAAGGATCAATTAATATCAATCAACAACCAAAGGTTGGATTTCCAATTGATGATCACGAACGCACAACCTGTATTATTTCAATTATATAAAATATAATGCGGAAAAGAAAAAACACAGACACCAGAAATTTTGTTAACGAGGAAACCGCAAATGCAGGAAAACCCCGGGACCTAGTCCAGATTGAATACACACTGTATTAAGCCGCTACAGACACTAGCCTACTGCAAACTAACTTCGTACTAGACTATAGTTGAACCCCAATCAGTCTCCCACCGATTCAAGGTACAGTTGTACCCCTATGCCTCTGATCCCAGCAGGATACTACGCACTAGATTCCCTTATCTAATCTTACCCACAACCAAGAGTTGCTGCAACCCAAAATCACAGACTTGATAATAAACAAATATGTCTCACACAGAAAAGTCTATCAAAGGATAAATCTGTCTCCCACAGATAAACCCTAGGTTTTGTTCCGTCTTTTGATATAAAATCAAGGTGAACAGGAACCAATTGATAATCCGGTCTTATATTCCCGAAGAACAGCCTAGATTAATCAATCACCTCTCTACAATCCTTCCTGACTACACCAGCGGTTTGTCGAGGAATCACAAACAGTGAGACCAAGATGTTTGTGACTTCTTTATCTTGCCTATCGGAGAACTCTCACGATCTCAAGCCAATCAATCGATTGTACTCGTACGATAGAAGATGCAAGATCAGATCATACAACTACGATAAAAGTAGTATCGGTCTGGCTTCACAATACCAATGAAGTCTTTAAGCCGTTAACCTGATTTTAGAGAAGAAAATCAAATGTTAATGGAGATCGACTCTAGCGGGCGCACTAGTAGCACACAGACGTGTGCGGATTAGTTTTGCACAATGCTAGATGTCTTCTTTATATAGCCTTCAAATCAGGGTTTTGCCTTAGTTACAAAGCAATCCATATTCACCGCTAAATGAAAACCTGATATAGATTCAAGATAATATTTCTCAACCGTTAGATCGAAAAACCTAGCTTGTCACACACATTTTGATAAACGTTTAATGGGTTCGTGAAAACCATGCCCAAACGTGTATGTGTATGTTGGTTCAACATAGTAACCCAAAAGATTAACCATATGAGCATTTCATATTAACCTTTTTCTTCTTCACCATAACTAGTTCAATTGACTCAAATGAACTAGTTAAAGAGTTGTTCAATTGCTATGAGATCTTATGTAACTACACAAGACACAATTGAAACAAAGATGATTCGATTCGATTGAATCGGCTCATGAACATTATAGCCACGGTTTGCATAAAGCATTCCTTAGTAATTTAATGTTTCATGTTCAGAGCACATCTTTAGATCATAACCTCTTAAGTTCACAAACAAGTTCGCGGACTTAAGTTAATCGGTTGAGTTTTCCAAACTCAGCAGAAATTCTCGGAAAGAGAAATTCCGCCAGTTCGTGGACTGAGTTCGCGGACTTAGCACACAAACGAGTTTTTGAAAATCCAGCAGAAATTCTCGGTCGAGAACTTCCGACAGTTTGCGGACTGGGTTCGCGGACTTGGCAAGCCAATTCCACAATCCTCCCGATTTCTCTTGATCAACAAAGTTCGAAAACTTCGGTTCAAGGAATACATGGTTATGTAATCTAAACTCTCATTTCAATCATTGAGACATTCTCAGAGGACGCTATGTAGCCGTTATTCACAGACCGATTCACGTCAGAGCAATTCTCAAAGTGATTGAAACTTTTCATGACTTTCGTCACTAGGTGAAGATAAACTTGATCAAAGCGAAACGCTTTACCAACACACGATTTCGAGATAAAAGATAAGCAATGAATTCTCAGCTCGAAATGTCAAATGTGTATGATCTAGTCTATATAGCATACGACTTTTGTCTCATAAGAAATAAGAGATAGAAGAGATATACTTTTGAGTGATAGATAAATTCAAGTCTCCACATACCTTTTTGTTGATGAAGTTCCACGGTTCCTTGTATAGATCTTCGTCGTTGTATGATGAATCGCCATGAAGTCCTTGAGCTCAACTACACTTTTCTATCCTAGTCCGAGACTTAGCTATGTAGGCTAGAAATCAAGACTCATAGTTTTGATCACTAACATTGACAAACATGCTTAAGATAGCAACGCATGCGAGGTTGACCGAGCTATGCTCTAACAGAGGTGTGCAGATGGAAAATGAAAATTGTGTTCTATGTAACTCCGAAAAAGAGACGAAGATTATTTTATAAAAGCATTCCATATATCCTGGCCTCTACCTGCATCTTTGGTTCATATCTTTGAAGCTTGGGATTGGAACGTATTTAGAGATTCGTTATAGATATCTGGAATGTTATGCATGCACTATGTCGTCTTTTGGAACATTTGGAAAGTTTGAGTCCAGAAACAAGGCAGCCTAGGAAATGATAGTTCTTGTTAAGCAAACTATTGTTCTTTGGACTTGAGACTTGGAGATTTTTAGGTATGTTACAACAATCAAGTCTTGCAACTTATTTTTGCATCTGTTAGACCTTTTGGTATCTTATTTGCTGGCTTGTGTTACTTGTAGTGTAGCCTTTTTTGGCTCCTGTAATGGCTTTGCCTTTTCTTTTTAATAAAACTATCATCTTTATTGGAAAACTTATAAAAAAATGAGCTTATAATAATATTCTTTTTGATCCTGTTTTTGTGAAATCCTTAACAAGAACCCCAAATATATAAGTATAGCATTAAGAAGGAAGTAACTCAGTCTATGATTATTCCTCCACATAGTCATTAATCTAACCTAATATATCTGTAAACAGAGTTTCACATTCTCGCCATTATCATTAGACAATTGATGTTTGAATTTTTGTCGTAAAAAACTATTTTTTTATTGTGAAACAAGAGTGTTTAGTAGGCAGTTAATAATAATTTTGAAGTCAACCATCTTTTCTCTTTACATGGTCCAGGGTCTTTTATATACCTGTTTATTGTCTTCCTTTCCATCTCCAATGAAAGACATGGAGTTTAGAGAGGTGATTGAGGGATAAACCCAAAACCAAAAGAATCCCAATAATGTTGTTCACATGCAATGACATAGACAAACTAATATTTAAGCCACAATAATAATAGCTTAGTATTAAAATAATCTTATTAAGAGGACTAAATTAATCAACAACTTTATGCCATGGGACATACCATTCCCTGTAGATGATTAAGAGAGTACTTAATAACACATTACTTTATTGATTTAGAAAGAAAGAAGGGATGAAAGGGTTTATATGTTTACACCACGTTTACGTGTTCGATTGCGAATGGATACATGCAAATGCGTGTGAGACGTCGTCTTACTACCCATCGTTTGCAAACATGGCTCGTGTATGGCTGGTCTATTTGGACCCCTGTCTAGTTGGAAAATTCATTCATTATATGCTAATACAAATTCTTAATCAGTCATTTAAATGTTTTCTGTCTTTAATGGTAATTACAATCTTGTGTGTTATACCTAGGATCAAGAACAAGTAAGATGGGATTACAAAGCCACATGGGGTTTAGGCCCATCAGCATCCCATCCATCCAAATTTTGTAAATGAAATGAACTCATCTTGATCTTGCTTTGCTCTTGACTAATTACAGAATTTAATTTGCATAAACGAAGAATTAAAATGCATAATAACAATGATGTGTTTTTGAAGTGACCCAGACTATTTAGTTCATTACAGTTACTATTGAAAAAAATTCAATTAAGATTCTCTTTAATTGAATAGACTCATGATCTCCTTTTCAATTTCAGTCCCCCACTTCCATTTTTCTCATTTTCTCCTAAACTAATCTCATCCCACTTCTAAGAAAACATCCATAACAAGCCCTTTCTCCAAAACTAGTATGAGAAGAAAATTTCAAATCTAGCTAGCTAATTAGATAGTAATATCATACACACAATACCATTGTTCGAATCGCACCAAATGGACGGCAATCGATTCGGTTTCCTAATCTGCAATGCAGATAAAATCTTGCCAACTATGAAAGTTTTACTAGGTTTGGAATGATTTAGCATAAGATAATGTTAGAGTCTTCAAGGAAGTTATAATACCATAATTTCATGATATAGGGTCCTTATGTTAGATTGAGAGTCATTATCCTAACTCTTGAATTAGTTTCTAATAAATGAGCAAGTTAATGAACTTGGGGGTAATTTATCACTCTCTCTTTTAGTTGATTATGGACTAAGCATAATACTAATATCTCTTGCGTTTGTTTCTTTAGATTTATGAAAATTTATGGAAAATGGGGTATGGAGGTCAAAAAGAAAACTTTTGCTTTAATGCATAGCATCCTAAATCAAGTAAAAGAAAGGCTAGTGTTGGATTATTAGATGGGGTTAAAATTTGATTCATATGAAGACATGGTATGTAAAGACAATTATATTCATGTTATAATTCAATGTATTTGAATCAAAATATAACTTGCTTGTATGTAGTGGAAGTGGGTCCAAACTCTTTCAAGTAGTAGACTCTGTGATGAATTTTTACCATCTCTCAAATGCATGTTCAAAGAGACACTGATAGACAGCCATCTTCATTCAACAAAGCATGAAAAAAATAAAGCATGAGTTTTCAGTTTAACTGAATGGTTGAGGAATAGTACATGATCAACAAGACAGCCCAAGATAGAGAGGTTTTGATGATTGTTTATAGATAAGATTAAGATCTTGAATGCTTAGTTATCCATTTGACAATGTTGATGCAAAATGAAAATAAATGTGAAATCCAAAACAAAGATTTATGATCATTATAGGAACAAAATGAAAACAGAAAATGGAAAAAAATATACTTGAACAAGCCTTATATTATGAAACTATATCCCCACCCCAAGAACAAATGATGAAAACTCACAAGATAAATTTTTTAAAAAGCTATGAAATATGTTCTTCTGTGTCAAGCCTATTTACAATACGATTACATTACATAATAACGAAAACAGAAAACTATGGCACACACACCTGTAAATAATCAGAAGAGAAACCATTTATTCATCAAGCCTTTCTTCATCCAATCAAATTTGAAAATTTCTGTTATAATATAATTCTTTTTCTTGTTGTTGTTGTTGTTGTAGTTGTAGTTGTTTTTTGTTGATACTGATGATCATATTTCCCTCAAACACTTAAAAAATATCAAAAAACGTCTAAATTTGTCCCAAGGCCGCCGCAAGTCTTTGGAAGTCTTTCGAATATATATCCCCGGTTGCCGCCTGTAAGAATTGTTGTTGTGGGTTTTGATGATGCCAACTTGTAGTACTTAACCCATCATTGTTCATGAATTGAGTTTCTGATTTTATGATTTCATTGTATATTGGTTGCTGCTGTTGTTGTTGTTGGGGAGGAGTTGAAGTTTGTGTCGACGCTGCTGAGGCCATCAAGAATGGGTTCTGTAGATATTCAGACCATTTGATTTCTTCCGGTTCGCTTTCGAACCAAAAGGAATTATTATTATTATTATTATTGCTGATGTGGTTGTTGCTGCTCTGGTTGTTGTGTAACTCAATACTACTGCTTCCACTACTGATGCTGCTATTGTTAGTACTGGAAGTTCCATTTTCCCAGTACGAATGAACTCCATTTAAGTTAAAAGAATCTGGTTGCTGATGAAGAGTATCAAGAGTAGTTACACTACTATTTGCTGGTTTTAAACCCAATTGAGTTGGATGGATTGATGTTGTCGGCACCAAAGGAAGAACCGCTGATATTGATGAATTTGAATCAAAAGGTCTAGTAGTATCTTGATTGAACCATAGAGATTGGTTTTGATTATTAGGAGAAGAAGCTGAACCATAATTCAGTTGGTGAAGAGGGTAATAACCAACCATAGTATCCGATGATGATGAAGGCCTATCCAGAAAAAAGTCCTTTGTTGGTGTCACGATATTATTCATGGAGTTAGAACCTTCTTGTACTGTCAAACCAAGCTGCTTTGAGTTATCAACCTTGAGAAATTTCATCATCATTTGATCATTCGTCGAAAAACCCCCACCAGGTGATTTGTTACCATGAGTATTGTTGTTGCCGTTATTGATGGTAGTGGTGGTGGCAGTAGCAGTGGTGGTGGGAGCTTTTTCTTCACCGTTAACCTCAACTTCAGAGAGTGGTTTATGGGTGTTTGGGTCAATGCCTCTCTGTCTAAGTTTCTTCTTGATACATGAGTTCCATAGATTCTTGATTTCATTGTCAGTTCTTCCAGGTAACTGCGCTGCAATCTGTGACCACCTGATGAAGTTGATAAACTCATGTAGGTAAGAATTTACATTATTTTGTGTATAGCCATACCCAAAAAACAAGTACTAAAACAAGGTTAATGATGAGGAATTCATATGTAGTGGAGGTGGAGCATATTGCAGCTATTTCTAGCCAGTTTATTTGAATATTCACATGGAGAGAGAGAGAGAGAGAATATGTTGAGAACATGTACCTATTGCCCAGAACTGCATGAAGCTCAATAATGAGGTTTTCTTCTTGCTGAGAAAATGTGCCTCTTTTCAAATCAGGCCTCAAGTAATTTATCCACCTTAACCTGCAACTCTTCCCACATCTTTGTAGACCTGCAAAAGTTTCTCAATTTGATCAACAACAATGAAAAAGCACCATGGGTAAATCTAACAATCCTATTATCCATATATATAAAGATAGATGATATAAGATCATTACCAGCTTGTTTAGGGACAGAGCTCCAACAGCCATGGCCATATTTAGTGATATGCCTCAAAAGCTTCTCATCTTCTTCAGGAGACCAAAGACCTTTCCTGAGCTTTTGTTTGTAACAACAAGAGTGTCTCCCCATTTAGAGTAAAACCAACAAATTCCTTCTTCCTTGAATGCCGGTGAAATCAAACAACTTCGCTTTCGAAAATTATATGTATCTGCCTAACTTCCTCCTCTAATAATTCAAACACTACTACTGTTGTAGCGTTTGGTATGTATCACTAGCTAGAATCAAACGAAGAAGAAGAAGAAGAAGAAGAAGAAGAAGAAGAAGAAGAAGAAGAAGAAGAAGAAGAAGAAGAAGAAGAAGAAGAAGAAGAAGAAGAAGAAGAAGAAGAGGAGGAGGAGGAGGGTCTTTTTTCTTTAGGAGTGTGAGAGGTGGTGAAAATATATATAGAGAGAGAGGGAAAGAAAAGTGAGGGAGAGAGAGGTTTTGATGGCGAGACTAAGAAAATGAAGTAGCAGCTGAGAAAAGGAGGGGAATTAATAGAAGAAGGCTCATAAGAGAAAAGTCACCTTCAAGAAGGTGATTGGGTAGAGTTTTTAGTCACTTATTTATTTTTTCCTTAAAGTGTTGTTTTTTGTTTTTCTAATTCCCTGAACTTACACAGTTGCTCTGATAGATGAGGTCACAAGGGTTAATGCATAAATGAATGAGTTGGGTAAATAATCTTGCCACTGGGTGTCGCCGAGCAAGTGTCTCGCCAAGGAGCAAAATTCGATGAAATTGCTTAACTACAATTCCTTGCAAATGCTTGAACCCCAAGGCAGTAAAAGAGAAAAAGAAGTAAATTTTGGTTTTAAGACAATATTATTAAGAGAGTGGGGTCTATGTCAATAACTTTGTATTGATTTCCAAGCAAACCCTCTCTATATTTTTCTTCAAATAAAGTCTACTAGTACTCTATGAATCAAAAGATTCCAATTATACCCATGAGAATTGAAGGAAGAGAGACAAGAAATACCCATGCTTAGTTAAGGTTTTCCATTATAGTATACTTTACATTCACAGAAGATAACACTAGAGTTTTTTTATGCATCCTTCTTTGTTTTTTTAAAAGAAAAAAAATACATATCCAATTGTCTCTTCTCTGAGAGGGAAAGAGAATCACTTTCTTGACTCCCTTTTTTGTCAATTGGTTTTCTTCTTGGGTAAAATTTTAAAAATCATGATAACTTTGAAAAGTTTTCATCATTTAAGTGGGAAAGAACAAAAAAAACTCGGGGACAAACTTCTGAAAGAAATTTTAAAATACAAACAAAAGGGATCTTCCTTTTTACTTGAATGAAAAAAAAAAAAAAAGGAGAAAGGAAAATCCAGTACTGAATTGTTTTTCTGAAAAGCCAGTATACAATCAATCCCTTCAGTCCTTCCTTGTTTTTCCCTTTTCAAAATATACCTTCATATTCTTTTGCTTTCATTCATGGATATTGTAAATCTCAACGAACAGACAAATCCTTCACCATCCCAAGTATACGTAGATGATGATATTCTTATGAATATTACGGCCCTTACATAGTCGATTTCACCGTCTTATACTAAATGGTATATGTGTATCAAGTATCCATTTCAAGAAAATTTTGATATACGGGTTTCAGTACGTAGGTACTACATGAATCCACCTCGACGGGTTGGTAATTGGTACCGAGACCTCTGTGAATTTACCGCCTATATAGCTGTGTAGCATTGGGGGATTCTTGAACGTATATGCTACTTTTTATAGGACCCCCCGTGCATACATTAATCACGTTAAGCCCAAACCTGTAGCATAGGCTGCATAGCCATTGAGTACGGTTAATAAAATTCTAGAGTCTTGATTAAAACGAGAAAATATTTGAGAATTTTTATGTGATTCTGAAATCAACACAGTGTCTTATCTCTTGTACTATTGATCATCTTTTAGATATTCAATGATTAGAAGTGAACAACAGGGTCATGATAGGTTCCAAATTATTCTCTGTGAACCCCAATTTTTTAATCAGAAAGAAAAATAGAGAATACTGCGTAAGTATTATTATGATTTCTATTTAGAGAATCCTGCGTACCTGGTTTTATATGGACCACTTTTTATCCGTTGCTAATGAAAATGCTATTAGCCCTATATTACAAACACAAATAGCTCACTTTCTAAGAACTCATAACGGCGAGGCTGGAAATAGAGAAATTTTGTAGAGTATATCGTAAATGTCAAATGAGAAATTGTCGCAGTGGTGAAACAAGAACTAGAATCTGATGTTAAGAGGGTTTTAATTTATTTATTTTTGCATACTTGTTTAAGTTTATTTTCGTTTTGCAACAGTTTAATCAGGGCTTGATTTGGATGGCCTAAGATACATTACATGTTTTAGCTAAAAATAAATAAATCAAGACTGGCTTAAGCCACGGTAAATCCTGGTGTTATTCGCCTTGGAATTGAGGCTGGTATTTTTATTGATGTAATTTTCAAATAAAATGAGCTCTTTCTTTAGCCCCTTTTTCTCCTCTCGTTTTGTCAAGATGAACTCTAATCTTTTGAGTTTTGTTATTAGTTGTTTCTCTTATCTCGGGATTCATTTGAACTGAAATTCACAGTTTTTATGTTCTTCTTTTTTAACTATATATGGAAAATAAGCAAGAATTATGGGGCAATTATCTTAATCATGTAGCGGATTACATTGTCTGAAGTTGTAATTCATGGCAAATGTTTAAGCAGGTATACCAATATGTATTTCTTTTCCCCTTATTCAGTCCTTTATTTATCGTGTTGCACTTTATCTTATGCATTTTGTATAATAAGATAATCTTAACATGTACTCTCTCCATTCCAATATAGTATGCCGATTTCATCTGTAATTTACACATAAAATCATCCTATTTTTTTTTTGAAACAAAGGTAATATTAATATGCAATAAGTACTTTTTTCATACATTATTTTATGCTCATTCGTGGTTCACTTCATGCAAATCATTGGAAAGCTGTTGTTTTTAGAATTTTGATCCGATTACGCAAAGAATTTCAGTGTGTTTTCAACTCGATCGAGCACCGTTGTTGATGAGAACGCCACACGCTGTTTCCAGCCTCATACGGGCCCCTCTTTTCAAAAATCCCATAAAACACATCAAATTGTCTACGGAAACACAAAAATAAGACTAGTGTCACTAAAATAATGAAAAAGATCCGGTTCGGAACATTTCCACATAATGGAACTAAAATGAATACTTCAAATATAATAAAAAATTAAAATGGATATAATTAAGATTAATAATATACTAAAGTTTAATCCATAAAATATCAGCTGTCGTGCCTGTCGGCGCATTGAATTGATAAACTCCCTTCTTCTTTAACCTGCATAGAAATTCCTCGCTGTTTCATTCCAAACCGAACAAAAACTTTTCCGAAGAGAAGAGTTTGGGGTTTGCCCATTATTAAATTTAGTAAAATAATTTAATGATTTTGTTGAAGATATTATGCCGACTAATGAGTCCATAATATAGGAATCAAAATTAATCCAAATGGTCCCTAATCCTTATTATGGTCTTGAAAATACGTCCAAATTAGCAATGGACATTTAAGAAAGGCTCATTGCGTAGTCGTGATTGATTATGGGCATCTTGTTCCAAATACAATCACTATTTACAAATGATGGCCATGTACTGAATCAATTCGATAATTTGACTAACTAAGAGCTTGTTTGGTATAGTTTTTGAAAACAGTTTTCTGTTTCTAAAAACAGAGAAAACAGAAAACAGGAGAAAACATGTTTGGTAGGGACATTTTCAGAAAATGTTTTCTACTTGTTTTCTGTTTTTGAAAACAAAAAAATGAAAACAACAAATTATTGTTTTCTGTGTTTTCTCTTTTTTATTTTTATTCCTTCTTCTTCTTTTCAGAACAAAGTAAGAGATCAGGGGAATGCATGTCAGTGAATCATGGCCAATATCACTATCTCTTAGACGAGTCTTTACATTTGATCTGATTTAGTCGATTTTCCTTAATTTTCAAAAACTGTTTTTATCTTACCAAAAAAAATTTAGAAAATGAAAAAAAGGAAAAAAGGGTATGTTTTCAAAATAGTAGAAAACTATTTTTGAAAACTGTTTTTAAAAATTATACCAAACAGGCTCTAAGTTATCGATAATTCCCCAAACATAGTTACGTTATTAACCGTATCTCTGCAAGCAACGAGACAAGCATGACAATCACGTGTGTACTTAACTCTGAATTTACAACGCAAAAAAAGAAAGATGTAAAAGGACGATAGATGAGTGGGAAAGCAGTGTTTACTGTTAAGACTTAAGTGAGGGATAAGTGTGTGTACGTAGTCGACTGACACTCAATTATGCCACTTAAGTACATTGGTAGATAGACTCAAAGCTTCGCTTAAAATCTTAAACTACACTACTAATGTAACAAGTATCTCTCTTTTCATCGATTAAAGAAACATGTATCTCTATCTAATAATAGCTAAAGTTTTGGTAGTTAATTAAGTGATGAATAATATAATTTTAAAGCACAAAGAAAAGAGGCAGAAACTTTTTGTTAAAGGCATTTCACCTTTTTTTACCTGGCGAGATTCGGGTATACCCAGATTAATCGGGGTATACTCATTTTATTCCCATCTAAACTAGTGTGCTAAAGGGTGTCTAAAAGGTGTTAAAAGACCAAATTACCCCCTAAAAAATCATGCCGACCAAAAATCCATCCAAAAAAATTTCAAAATCTTTTTCCAAACTCTAACTATGAAATCAAATCAGAAAGAAAAAAAAATCAAATTTGGATTATACGAGTTTTGAGATTGGGTATGATTTTGTACCAAATCTCAAACCGAGTATGAATACATACTTTATTTGAGATTGGGTACAAAATCATACCCAATCTCAAATCCTGTATAATCCAAACTTTTATCAACAATCGGCATGGTTTCTTGTTGGCGATCTTGCGACCAATACTAGTCGACAGCTTCCTAGGTTGAATATCGTGTCGACTTTTCATCTCTGAAATTAGCATTTACAGGGTCGGTGCGGTATTCATCCTTATACCTTGCCGACTATAGTTTAGTCGGCAGGTTATGAAATTAATACCTTGCCGACTAATCATGCATTTGTAACACCTTTCGCTGTATGTCAAAAATCCTATAGTCGGCAAGGTATTTTTTGTCGACCTTGCCGACTATAAGGTAGCCGGCAAAGTAAAAAATCAATAAGATGCCGACTAGTGAAACATTTACTACAGTCTCTTGTGTGTCAATAATAATAAAGTCGGCATCTTCTTCATTCACCGACCTTGCCGTCCGGATATAGTCAGCATGTTACTCATCTGTAGACATCGCCGGCCAGATATAGTCGACATGTTCTTCATTCGTAAACCCTGCCGACTTTTCATAGTTTCAGAACTGAAAGTGTTGATTTCTTCTTTAATTTTGAGTATGATTTCACACATCAGCTTTGCAATCCCCTTTTTAGAAGTGTTTGGGTAGTATGTTTTCATTTTCGTTACAAAAGAATTCTCAAAAAAAAAAAATTCATCAAAAATCTTCCCACATGAGTTCAACCAAAAACAAAATTTGATAACTTAAATTCATAAGTTTTAATCTACTCAATTAATTCATCTAAACTCAATTAATTAACCTAATCAAAATTATTAGTGTTAGTTAAACAAGGGTATATTAGCCATTTAGAAAATACAAGATTAAGGGGTAGCCTATTTTACTTCAAAATGACCTGACTTTTGTCTCATTAGGTATACCCCAATCAAGCCAGGTTTTTTCAGTGGGGCAAAAAGACGAAAGAAGGTCTTGAAAAAATACGATATATACCAGGGATTTAAGATCCTTTTTACTATTTTCAGCTCCGATACAAGGATCAAGGTTATAAGAAAAGATGACATGACCAAGAGCAAGTCTTATGATGAAATCCATTGTATTCCAAGTGTGGAAAAATTATGGAATGTCAAGTCTAGTGGCTTTCAAATTGGTGTTTTCCATGAAAAATCCAAACAATGTTCCATGATTTTGTGGGAGGTCCCATGGAATCCATATGAGCCCTAATCAGATTAGCGTAAAACGCTATTCAGAATATCACACTAGAAGACGGAAAGCGCTAATCATAATAGCGCTCAAAGCTATTCAGAATAACGTTTTTTTTATCCGTAAATTTAAAACGAGCTCTTGAAAATCTAATGGCAGAAAAAAAAAAAAAAAAAAGCGCTAATCTTAATAGCGTAAAGCGTTATTCTGAATAGCGTTTTTCTAACGCTATTCTGGTTAGCTTTTTTATTGTTCCACCACTACACTTGCACTTCCATCCACAATTCCAAATGCGGAGGTGGGCTGGAAGATGGAACTCTTCCACCATCCTCAGCATTTGGAATTCTGGATGGAAGTGCAAGTGTAGTGGTAGAACAACAGAAACGCTATATCGTTTTACGCTAATCAGAATAGCGCTAAAAAAACACTATTCAGAATAGCGCTTTACGCTATCAAGATTAGTGTTTTTTTTTTCTCAGCCATTAGATTTTCAAGGGCTCGTTTTAAATCTACGGATAAAAAAAAAACGCTATTTTTATCGGCGTTTTCCGTCTTCTAGCGCGTTATTCTGAGTAGCGTTTTACGCTAATCTGATTAGCGCTCCCATGGATTCCACGGGATCTCCCACGAAACCATGGAATACTTCTTGGATTTTTTGTGGAAGACCCCAATTTGGAAGCCACTAAACTTGACATTCCACGGTTTTTCCACACTTGAAATAGCTTGGATTTCACCATAAGACTTTCTCTAAGTGGGATAAAGGTGAAAGTTTAGATTACATTTTATTTATGACTCCGTGTCTTAAGTCCATGTCATCATTTTTTCCGAAATTTAAATGAAAAGTTTTGAATTAGACATCGGATTTTGGAGATGGGTGTGTTACATATTTTTATTTCTTTAGTAATAACACACAAAAAAAAAACGTGTTAATAAGACCTCAATCTAGGATGACCTTAACCCCTTGCAATGGAGGTGCTCTAAAGTATACAATAAACACACAACTTTAAAAGCGAGGACAGTGGGTCGGTAAATGAGCAGGTTTGTCCATTTCCACCCACTACGGGATAGACAAACGGGTAAAATGAGATAGGAAAACTGGAACATTTGGGAGTTTGCCAATCCATCTCAAGTTGAGCCGAGCATCTCAACCTGGGACGAATGGTTCAACCCCAGACGCTCGACCTCATCTATGCCGAACCTCTTTTCCAATTGAGACGATACCCGTCTCATATAGGGCCGACCATCCCCAACTGAGCCAATAATGGATAGTTCAATCCAGCGGCTTTCATCTCATCTTATATAAATTCAACTATTGCCATTTCCAAAACCATACCTTCTCCACTTTTTATACCAATAACTCCGAGGAATGGCTCCAACATATACTAATCATGCAAAGTTTAATATAAATGAAGATTTATTTTTACGTAGATACTTTGTAGTATGTTATCCGATTAGGGGTGCTAAACAATGACAAAATGGTTTAGTAAGTATGAGTTGTTGGAGCAAAATTTATGAAACCTTTGTACTAACACCGGTAACCCGAATAAGCGTAATGTAGCTTGGTTGTTTTGTCGGGATCAGACTATAAGAAAATGAGGGGAAAAATTTATATATTTAGTTCATGTTGTCAATCGATATCGACTAAGAGGTGAAACCAATATTGAAGTTATATTACGAGCTTAAGATGAATGGCGAAGATGAAAGAGAACAAATTTTTTTTATGAAGCTCATTAAGCAATCCTTAAGGAGTTTTTCATAATCCGTGTGGATGTTAAAAAGTATACATACAACTCGAGAAAGATGTTGATGGAGTTGTTTTAAATTTTAATTAAGTTTCTCATTAGTGTTAATTAAATATAACGGTTTACATAAATAGATTAATCTAATTTTAATTAGATGTAACTAAATTAACTAAATGTCATTAAGTTTACATAAGCAGAAATACTCACTCCCATTCCAATTCATATTATACGTGCCCACCTGCGTCATACTCTCAAACCCCTCATATGATCTTAAAAGTTGAGATCCTACACCTTGAGTTCCATCACCTTGATTTCCAAACTATTGATTTAATCCCTCGGGTGGAGGGCCTTCGAAGTTTAATGATCTTTTGTACTCTCGATAACCCGAGGATATTGTTGAGGGGATTGACGATATGAAATTTTCTAGACTAGGCGATAGTCTTCTCTTAGCATATATAATATTCACTTGTGAGTCTGTCATTCTATCATAGGATGTCGGAGTTGCAGTAATGGTTAAATAATTATGACTAAATCTCATGTTTTGTGCCGTTATGTGTAACTCTTGTAGCTACGAACACCTATTTTTCACATCTCTTAACTCCATTTGATTTAATTGTTCTACCGATTGTTCACGACTGGACGATGTTCCTGTAAAAAATTAGGAAGGTCGAGACCTTTTGATATAATTAAAAGTATCCGACTCTCTCCATCCGCAGTAGGAAAATCTAGCTCCTATACAATGAAGATTCTGCTTTTGAAGGGGTCTATAAAGATGAAGCACCTGCTGAAAAATAAGTGGTGGAATATGGAATTACTAGCGGTGGATGTGTTTGAGACTTAATTTTCAGTAATGCTTCACCCACTGTGGAAAAATCCATCCCGTGGATGTGTATAACATCTTTACCAATTACCAGCTCTACAACCGATTTGACTGCTCTTCTATTGGTATTCGTCACAAGGGGTGAATAAAATCTGATACCTTTTCCCGCCTCTTCTCTTCAATGTAGTGTATTTTGTTCCAAAGACGTACATTGGACATGGATCGAGGTTTTTCCGACAATCCAACTATACCAATTAATTGTCGAGCACATCTTTCGCCATAATAATAAACACCAAGATCCCTGACTGGACTGTAAAACACAATGCGCTACAGTGAAAAATTTATGCTTCTTTATGAAACATGATTGCTTATCTCCGGAAATTCCTCATGTGACATCCATTTAACAATATGTTTGTTCCTAATCATGTGTTGGTATCTCCACACATGCATATTATCTAATTCTCCTTTGTTTTTGTTTTTGTTTTTTTCTGCCAGCTATCAACATTATATCTTACTACAATCGAAAAATCTTTATTGGTGTAGTTTAAAAGTCTTGGTACACCAATGTCAAAATTTGTATAACACAAAATCCGAAAGTACACATCATACAGTTAGTTACTTGCTAAATTTATTTTTAACTAATATAAATCCAAAAGACGTGTATTACCATATTTACCTCAAGGAGGCCCTATAGACCCTCGATGCTTGACAAATCTAAGTATGTGATATCAATATAAATGTATAACTCGTCTATAATAACGGACCGTCAATCATAAGTGGGAGCTTTCTCCATATCTCGCAACGCCTCTAACCATCATACTTGAATACTAGCGTTGTAGTTGGGAAAAAACATATATGAACCAAGTAACCGAAAAATAAAAACCTTGGCAATTTTTGTATCACATTCAGGATAATATGTTTCCGAATCAGAATGCCCCTACCATGTAATTTTGGGTTGGAAATTCCTTTAAAACAATATTAGGAATTCCACCACTTCTTAAGTGTTAGTGTTTCTACTTGGTTGTATCCGTAAAGTACAATAGAAGTTCATCTTTATATCTGTCTTCTGTGAACAACTTTTTTTGTGCAAATGGAACATCATATCCCCGATCCTAATGTAACCTAAGAAGGAAATACAAATTTAATGTTGTTATATCTGTAAAAACATTAAAATTGCTAATTTTATACACATCATCGTATTGGTTGCATTAGAACTATAAATTAAAATATCTGACATACCTACTTTGAAGTCTGTAAATGAAACGTGTGTATAGCATATCACCAAAGCTCCACGAATAAAAACATCAATTTGGGACGTTGTTTCTTCGGATCAATATGGCACAAAGCATTCTAAGAAAATCAATCGAAAATAAGTTTGACACCATGAGGTAGATCTTTATAAACTTTGCTAACTTCGTAACAACCACCTCTTGGGTTTTTGAGCATCGGTATCTCGCTCAACTTTTATAGACAACTGACCTTGAGCCTTAGCCGATTCTCAAACGGAAAGTAGATTGAGATTGTTTTATTTATCAGAGTCTGATTGTGTTACCAACATAGCTTGAGTGGTTTATTTGGAGGTGGTTTTCTATTTCTTTGTCGCATAATATCTTGAGATTGAGATATTTCTATTGAGATATTTAGATAAGTTTGAATAAAAATAAGAAGAGACTTTTGTAGAGAAAAATTCAAGAAAATAGTGAAGTGTGAGTTGAGAAGTTAAATAAGTGGTATTTATAGGTGCTGAAATTGTGGTCATTTTTTGGTTGTTTGGATTTACCAGTTCTCTCTACTAACTGAGACGATCGTCTCAAGTTGAGGCAAGTGTAGGCTCAACTTGCTCTGGGATTCTCTCAACTTGAGACGATCGTCTCAGTTAGAAATAACCGACTTTACGTCCTACTTAAACCCTCTTCTCACTGCCCTAAACTTGGTTAACCCATCCACCTGGCTTACCAAACTTCCTCATTTGCCAATGCCCACTGGCTTTGCCCTAAGCCATCCTATTAGTTATTCTATATGTTATAAACTGATATGAAATATGACGGTTCAAAATACATACTCATTAAAGAAAGAACTAAATTTTACCCTCCTCCTTAGAATTGTTTTTATAGCTCAGTTTCCATGTAAAAGGAAAATCTTGTTCCATATATGATGCTCATGATTTTGCTATGATTAGCAAGCTTAATGACTTCGTTGGTAAGCAACACAAAGAAATATTGATGTTTCCTTCAATAAGCAACATCTCTGACCTAAAATCAACATTTTTGATGTTTCCTTTGATAAGCAACATAAATAAATGTTGCATCACTTAGCAATGGCAAGGCACAAGCATAATGATGTCGTTGCATCATAACGCCAAGCTGATGAATCACTTGCGCCAAGTGCGCATCACAAGTTCGAGTTGATGCATTTCTCCTATCAATGCTTAGCAGAATACACACCATTGTAAATGACGATTTCGGGAAAAGAGGCATCACTCTACCAAGTGTGCATCACAGGCTTTATGAGATGCTCCAATAATATGTCTCAGAGTACACAAACAAGCATGAGGTGAAAGCTATATTCTAGAATATGCGTCATCTAGAAAATGCGAATATTACACTAGTAGTTCATGATAATCGACTATATTCCAGGACAATTATATTCCAAGTATATCAAATTTATGATGGGTCCGATGTACGTCCGAAGCCCCAAAACCAAAACCGAAACAACTAGTTCTGGTTCTGGTTCTGGTTCTGGTTCTGGTTCTGATTCCGGGTAATCAATAACCATCATTGAACCATTATTGACATCCCTCTTCAAAAGAGAACAATGTTCCTCGATACAAAATTACTAAACAAAGTATTCAGTTATGATGATATGAACACGCTAATTAAGTAGTAATAACAGTTGCCGTAGTATATCTATCGAAAGAGCAGATATTCCTCTGACTACTACTCATATATATGAAAAGGTGTCTGTATACGCATGTATAAAGACAATCAGCCAGCCAATGCTTATATAATTTTGATCGAGCATCTTCATTTTTATAACTCCATATATATATATGTACTTTTTAATGTTTTTTCTTTTTCTATATTCCCAACTTACTGGATTAGCTTGTCCCTTTCGTTGTTGGATTATATAGCTACGTCTCCTTGGCCTTAATTAGCCATGTCCTTCTTTCCAATACCTTTCTCTCACCTCTCCATATGATTTATTATCAAAATATAATATAGTATGGCCTAGCTCATCATCGTGTACGTGAGCTTATCATATGAAGCACATGCAACAAGTCAACCATCCTGTTTCTGTTATTAAAGAAAGAAATGCAAATTTACGGCCACCTCAATCATTTAACCACTTAATTAACTTGATTAAGAAGCAATTGATTAGTTAATATTTTAGATTAGTTTATGCAGTAAGGATAAGTCATCATCAGTTTCAGGAGTGATTTTGTGTTGGACGATATACGAAATGGGCTACATTACAAATCAACGCAAAATTTTGTATAGTAATTAGATACAGAATGTAGTACGATGGTTGAGACAGAACTCTGTGAAAAGATTGAACATACGAGTTATATATGGACGTGGGACTATATCAAAGGAGTAGAAAGTATGTGCAGTATGTAGGCACACCTAGGTGTTCAACTGTTCCTGCATGAATGCATGCATTGCGGCCCACTTGGACTTTATGATGAAAAAAGCTCATATAGTACCTCTTTATATGAGAATGCCCGTCAAACTTGCTAACATTTACAATGGAAGGCTTTGCCTCCCACTTGGAGTTGGAAGGTCTCTCGTCCTCTTTTTTCTTTTTGTTTTCTTTTTCGAAAGGAAAGAAAGGTCTCTCATTCACCAATCCATATGGATTTGTGTTAAGTGCGGAAAGTTCCCTGGAGACGGCAAAGGGTGTGTGCGCCTGTGGCCAGGTTTTAGCTACACCATTGAACATTTCAGATTAAAGCTGCTACGGAGAATAGATTAACGTTTTGATGCATTTGACCTAAACATTGGTGCACTAATTGATCGATCATGAACAATCAAACTAAAAATGAAATCCCTACGGGCCTACTAGAAAATAAGCAAATAAACTTCAAAAGTTATGTAGTACTCCGTCTGAAGTAACCTCTCAATTTCCTTGAGTTATATTTCTCACCAGGAATTATTTCTTTCTGGACCCCAACATATAGCCCATCGCGTTATTTTCATTTACTTGTAGACCCCCACTCCTATCCCTTTCTACCGTCAGTACTTTAAAGATTAATAGGTGGAGGTATGCTTGATTTAGATAGAAATCGTATCATCGCCCAAGCACCATTGTCAATTATCAGAAAGTAACTAGGTAATCATCTGGTCATTCAAACAGTGATTGTCGGCAAGACAAAGCTATTTAGAATCCGTACATATTATGCACATCATCACCGAAAACTTATATGCCCATGTCAACCAATATAAGATTCATATTCATACGGATAAATTCATTATAATGCTTGGTGAATGAAGAAACTAAAGTTAAAAAAAAGAGAGATCCATTTCATTTGTATTTTCCATCTAATATTTTGGGTTGCCCGGGACTCGAACCCGGAACTAGTCGGATGGAGTAGAGAATTCCCTTGTTGAAATAGGAGAAAAATCCCTCCCCAAACCGTGCTTGCATTTTTAATTGCACACGGCTTTCCTTATGTATACATCTAAGACTCAGTTCCCTAGACAGGATTCTAAGAAAATTAAATACTAATTAAGTTGATTCAATTACAACTGCATATGCATTTCAGAATTGAAATGAATGAAAACATTTTTTCGTCCTTTTGGTTTGGAATCAATTCAATTTAAACGATCTCCTAACCAATTATGAATGATTGGCTAGGTCATTGACACGAAAAATATCTAAATACCAAATCTTTTCTCTATAGAACTTCCGGGAAGAAGAAGCGCTTCGGAAGATCAAAGGGAGAACTTGTTCTTCCTCCGTAAAGAATTCTTCCAACAATTCCGAACCTAATCTTTTCAAAAAAGCACGTACAGTACTTTTGTGTTTACGAGCCAAAGTTCTAGCGCACGAAAGTCGAAGTATATACTTTATTTGATACAAACTCTTTTTTTTTGAAGATCCGCTGTAATAACGAGAAAGATTTCTGCATATACGCCAAAATCTATCGAGAATATCAGAATCTGATAAATCGGCCCAAGCCGGCTTACTAATGGGATGCCCTGAAACGTTACAAAATTTCGTTTTAGCCAACGACCCAACCAAAGAAATAATTGGGACTTTGGTATCAAACTTCTTAATACAAATATCCATTATAAATGTACTTTCTATCATTTGACTCCTTACCACCGAAGGGTTAAGTCGTACACTTGCAAGATAGCTCAAAAGCTCGAGGGAATGATTGGATAATTTATTTATCTTAATTCTATCTGGTTGAGACCACAAGGAAAAATTACATTGCCATAAATTTACAAGATTCCATTTCCATTTATTCATCAAAAGAGTACTTCCCTTTGAAGCCAGAATTGATTTTCCTTGATATCTGACATAATGCATAAAAGGATCCTTGAACAACCATAGGAAGGTCTGAAAATCATTACTAAACACTACTACAGGATGCTCCATTTTTCCATAGAAATTTATTCGCTCAAGAAGGATTCTAAAAGATGTTGATCGTAAACGAAAAGATTGTTTGCGGAGAAAAACTAATATGGATTCGCATTCATATACATGAGAATTATATAGGAAGAAGAAAAAGCGTTGATTCTCCTTTGAAAAAAAGGAAATTGCTTTATTTTGAGTAATAAGACTATAGCAATTACGATACTCATGGAGAAAGAATCGCAATAAATGCAAAGAGGGAACATCTTGTATCCAAGAGCGTAGGATTTGAACCAAGATTTCAAAATGGACAGGGTAGGGTATTAGTATATCTGACACATGAGTTAAATGTGATAATTTATCCTCTAAAAAAGGAAATATTGAATGAATGGATCGTAAATGATGAGATTTTTTTATATCCTTTCCTTCTAGAAAAGATACTAATCGTAGTGAAAAAGGAATTTCTACTATGACTGAAAGCCCCTCGGATATCATTTGATAATAAACATTTGGGTTGTGCGCAACAATTTTTTTTTGTTTAGCAACATTTGTCGAAATCATCAAATTAAAATGTTTCTGTTGATACATTTGAGCAATTAAACGTTTCACAAGCAGTGAACTGGATTTATTATCATAACCTACATTTTTCACGGATTCATAAAGAATGGATCCATTTAAACCATGATCATGAGCAAGTGCATAAATATACTCCTGAAAGAGAAGTGGATATAGGAAGTCTTGTTGCCGAGATCTATCTATTTTTGAATATGCTTCTAATTCCTTCATTTAAAATTCGATTTGAAACAAAGGCAAAGGATTTCTTGGGTTCACAAATGATACATAGTGCGATACAGTCAAAACAAGGTATATAATAATAAAAAACTAGACACCTCGGAGACAGATAGGCTAATCAACGGATCCTACCTTTTTTAATCCAATTGATAATGGTTAGAAATCCTTTATTTTTGCAACCAGATCGCTCTTTTGATTTTGGAAAAAATTTATCTTTATCAATATACCCCTTCTTCTACACATTCATCTCCCCTCCATACTATAATGAAGAGATAGTGAATAGTTAGGATTCATAAAAAAATAGATAATCCACGTATAGGAGAACCTTTTACCGCGTTAGGCACTAATATATTTTTAACGTATAATTAGATCGGGTAATCATTCAAATTAAGAACAAAAGCCCGTTGCTTTTTATTTCCCTATAATTGGAGCCGTATGGCTCTATCCATTTATTCACTCGACCCATCCGTGAATTTCTTTTGTCACGCTCCAAGAATTCAAACAATATCTTGTACCGCTCTGATAAGGACGAAAAATTCTCAGAGTTTTGCATTGATACGACATGCTATTTTTTCCATTCATTCCCTTTCAGGATCAGTCGTGGTCTTACAAACTTTACCAATGGTATGGACGAATCCGTTGCTTCATCCAAATGTGTAAAAGAATCTAGCCGCACTTAAAAGCCGAGTACTCTACCGTTGAGTTAGCAACCCAAAGAATATAATTATGGTGTGTAGATACGACCGAAATAAAAGAAGAAATAGATTAGATTGAACGGACACATCAAAGGATTAAACTTACAGCAAATCTAACGAACGCTTTTTTATGAAGTAAAAAACAAAACTTATGGGACGTGGATAAATAGATCTATTTATCCACGATCCAATTATATTTGTTCAATACACTATTGTCAATATGAACGTTGAAAACATAAAGAAAAAAAGAAAAAACTCAAATATAACTAAAGGGACAATAAGCAAGCTTAACCCCCTTTTCTTGGTGTCATCCTAACAAAAACCATATCAAGAAAAAATATTTCATTTTTTCGAGAATCGAGAATTTGGGATTATATGAAAGCAATCTAATAGTAAATTCGTATAAATAGAAAATAAAAAGAGTGAAAAAAGAAGAAATTACGGGAAGTTAAGTTCACATTATGGAACCCCCACTTTCTTTTTCTTTGTTCATTATTTAAAGTTCGTTTGATTAACGGGAAGTTCCTTAAACACCTCTGCCTTCTTTGAAATATCATGAACGGTTCCTGTGGGTTGAGCGCCTTTTTCAAGGAAATAGAGAATAGCGGGAACGTTTGAATAAGTTTGATTCTTTATCGGATCGTAAAAACCCACTTTCCGAAGATCTCTTCCTTCTCTTCGGGATCGAACATCAATTGCAACGATTCGATAGATGGCTCATTGGGATAGATGTAGATGAACAACGCCCCCCCTAGAAACGTATAGGGGGTTTTCTCCTCGTACGGCTCGAGAAAGAATGATTTGAATTTATGTATATAGTTCCAAATAGATTGAGAAAATCAGCAAATCCATTAGACTTTTTTTGCATTCCTTTTTTTCTTCCTTCTCGCAGAAAAGAAAAAACCATTCGTACTCATAACTCAAGTTGTATAATTATCAAAGAGCTCAAAGGAAAATCCTTAAGCTTAGGCATTTTATTTATTGAGCTGTCTCTAACCCCCTTGCTTTGTCTTGTTTAGAGTCCATTTTTTATTCCTCGCCCTGACCGAACCTATTGTTGAGACAACAGAAAATGGTGTTTTCTTGTTCCAGGATCCTTTATCGTTGCTTTGAATCATTGGGTTTAGACATTACTTCGGTGATCTTTAATCTTTCAAAACGGCAGCAACATACCTTTTGTGATTTCTTTCTATCGAAGAATCAGATGAAGGATTGATTCCCGTGCGATACACTTTTGTTTTGATCAAAATAGTTTTTTGACAATTCCAAGAAAAGAATTTTCTTTTTTTGAAACGTTTGCTCGAATTGGATCCTTTCGATTTCTATATTGAAGATATACTTACGAAGTTGTTCCGACTTATTGATTGACACTAACCCTAGACCCTTTCCCCTGAGAAATGAATCAAGACTTTCTACTCGAGCTCCATCATGTACTATTTACAACCCAACAAAAGGGATTGTTCTAGTGAAACAGAACAAACTATGTCGAGCCAAGAGCACCTTCATTCTTTTATAAAATGGTGGATGTAAGAATCCACAACCGATCATGTCCTTCAAGTCGCACGTTGCTTTCTACCACATCGTTTTAAACGAAGTTTTACCATAACTTTCCTCTAGTTTGGAGCCGGTATGGAATTGATTCAATATGGAATCATGAATAGTCATTGGTTCAATCGGCACATAGTAATCTATACTTTCATACTTTCTTTTTCTATATGGAAAGGTCCTTTTTTCTGGAGAAGTCTTCGCAAAGGATTCAATTTAATTAACCCCATCTTTTATTCTATGAGCAAAAGAATTTATACAGAAAATGAAGAAAAAAACGCTTTTCTTTAATCTGCATCTTCAACAGAACAGATTGTTCAAGACGATCAATCATGAAAGATTCAACCTTTCTCGACCAACTAAACTAAAAACACCTAACTAAAAAAAGGGGAGGGTCTTTAATTAAATTTCTAATACCGGAACAAAATGAATATTAAGTATTAACCAAAGAAATGGGTCCAATGAACTGGAAAGGCCAGAAATGAGTCGATAGAATTAAAATTAACAAATCTCACATCTCTTCGAGAACCAAAGATCGATAAAACATCATTAAAAGCGTTTCGTTTTTAAAATTTTATATTTAAATATCAATAGAATCTTTCTTATTTTATCGTGAAAGAAATTAAAAGATTTCGCAATCAGATCATAACCAGTAGTTAAAAAAGTTTAATAGATATCTCATTTCCGACTCAATCACCCATAGATTTTGAATGAATCATTATCTCGGTGATGGAATGAAAATTTAATTAGTCCCAAGAGCCCCTTCTTGTTTAGTTTAGACTTCCAAGATCCCCAGAGAATTAATAACTAATAACTGGACTCCCCTGTTTACTTTAGATATAGGGGAAGTAAGGTAGAGTTTTTTCGCATTTTCACTTTGAATGCCTTATTTTTTTGATTCAAAGACCATAAAGTCTTTCTAAGCAACTAGGAATATCGACGGAATAGGCAGACACGGAAGAGCCCATCTAATTTTGAAATTCAACTATTGAGCTATTTCCTAGTCAGGTAGGATAGGAAATAGATTTTGCTCTATCGGCATGTCATTTGCCCTGGGTTGTTTTGCGAGAAAAAAGGGAAAGAGATGATTCAGAAAAGAATCAGTAGAACTAAGCTAAGAAAAAAGGATTCGATTTTATTCAACATTACACTTTGAACCTAATTGGACTGCTCTGGGACGGAAGGATTCGAACCTCCGAGTCGCGGGACCAAAACCCGTTGCCTTACCGCTTGGCCACGCCCCATTTATATTTATATTTGACACCAATAAACACTAATATCCGTATTGTTTATTCGTCAATTCCCACCCAAATCTCTATGGAATAGAGTAGATTGTTGCTAGGATTTCATGCATATAGTTGTAGAATTTAACTTAATTTATTGATCATTACAGAGAATTAAATTAAGATATTGTATGAAAGTATGACTCCTTCTGTTCTCGGTTGAGAAGTGAAGGATTTGTGATTGAGCAAGTAAAAAAAAAGAAGAATTTTGATCTACCTTACTTTCTTCGTTTTTTTCCTTAATATCAATAACTCAATCAAAATACAATTATCTCCAAGAAGGAAATGTTTGTTATGCTTAATATCTTTAGTTTGATCTGTATCTGTCTTAATTCTGCCCTTCATTCGAGTAGTTTTTTCTTCGCCAAATTGCCCGAGGCTTATGCGGTTTTTAATCCAATTGTAGATGTTATGCCAGTAATACCTGTGCTCTTTCTTCTCTTAGCCCTTGTTTGGCAAGCTGCTGTAAGTTTTCGATGATATTTTTTTCCTACTGTTCTACCAACATGTATGATTTTTTCGATAAAAAAAGATTATAACAATTAAAAAGATCAGCTAAGTCTTACATTCTGAACCCTCGATCCAAACATTTTTATTCTTGGATAATTGCGAGAAATCTGGATCACCTCCCCAACTTGACCTTCTACTTCAAGGGCCCTATTAAATTTAGGGTCCCCCACAATATAGAATTGGGTCATAAAAAAGCCTTTCCGTAACGAAAGAATCTTATTACAAAAGAATTTCTAAAAATTACTTTCTTTTGAGAAACTACTTCGTTTCTTGGTGTAAAAAGAGGATATGTGGTATAAAAAAGGATAGTCTATTCCCCTTTTTTACAAAAATGATCTTGGAGATTGTGTAATGCTTACTCTCAAACTCTTTGTTTACACAGTAGTGATATTCTTTGTTTCTCTTTTTATCTTCGGATTCCTATCTAATGATCCAGGACGTAATCCTGGACGTGAGGAATAAAAAAGAGGAAGAGGAAAAAACCTTTTTCTTGCTTGTTGGTTTATTCATTTTCTTATTTTTTTTATTGCAGACATTTAACTATGAGAAAATAAGATAAAATGAAAGGGTCTCGGTCTTTTTTTGAATGCAAAAAAAAGCAAGTCATCGAAGGAAACGGAAAGAGAGGGATTCGAACCCTCGGTACAAATAAATCGTACAACGGATTAGCAATCCGCCGCTTTAGTCCACTCAGCCATCTCTCCAAATTGAAAAAATTACTATGTTACGCTTGAAGCCAAAAATTCTTTATTTCTTCTTTCACTCTATTCTATAGATAGATAAGATAGATACAAATTGGATTAGCAATCCAACTCGAATTTCATTTCGATAATGGGTATATCTTCCATAGAAAGAAAAACGGAATCTCCCCCCTTTTTTAGCCGAAAGCTACTTTTATTCCCCGGCCTGGTCAGTACCTAGCCGTGCCATTTCTTACTTTATTCCAACGCAATGAATGATAGATCAACTCATTTCTCTGATTTGAAAACAAAAAGACTTGTTATTGAAACAACAACGACAGGAACACATAAGACTATTTCCAATCTTATGGTATAGGATAGAAGTGTCTTTGCATTTTTTCTCAATTTTGAAAAAGAGGGACCTATCCTATTTCTTAATATTATAACTATAATTTCGTTATTTCTTCAAGGGCAGTCTTTATTTGAAGACTTGAGTTGAGTCCATAAAAAAGACTCCGGGTTTTTATACTAGATCCAGTTGATTGGCTCGAATTCCTAAAATTTACCAGCGGAATATGAATAAAATAAATAGGGAAAGGGTATCTTCAAAAAATGAAAGAATCAAACTTTCTCTCTTTTTTGATAAAATTTTTTATTTGCTTGTAAAGTATTGGAGGGTTGAAAAAACGGAGCTACGGACTCTGACACAATTTTTTGTGACTTCAGTGGCTCTTTAAAGAACTCCCAGCAAAAAAAAAGATATAATCTTTTTTTTATAAAACTTCTTTTCCTACCTCATCTAGTTCTACCGACAAAAAGCGTCAACGCTCCAATTTAATAATTATATTCTGATCCTATCTTTATTATGTAGGATTCCCTTGTTCGACAAAGATTCCATTCATATACAATAATCAATTGTAGCGGGTATAGTTTAGTGGTAAAAGTGTGATTCGTTCTATTAATCCCTTGAATAGTTAAGGGGTCTTTCGGTTAATTTGTATTCCGATC